>NC_069499.1:611997299-612297299 GCF_027579735.1 Bombina bombina | reverse complement strand
ACGAATGACGGTTCCTTTAAATGACGTCATCCAAGATGGCATCCCTCGAATTCCGATTGGCTGATAGGATTCTATCAGCCAATCGGAATTAAGGTAGGAATATTCTGATTGGCTGATGGAATCAGCCAATCAGAATCAAGTTCAATCCGATTGGCTGATCCAATCAGCCAATCAGATTAAGCTCGCATTCTATTGGCTGTTCCGATCAGCCAATCTAGGCCTAAATTAATCCTAATTAAAACTAAATACTTACCTTTAAAATAAACCCTAATATAGCTACAATATAAATAATAATTATATAGCCAGTATAGCCAGATGAGGGATGGTTATAGGATCAGTGGTATCTGCATCAGTATAATAACACTAAGCACTATAAAATAATATTTTTAATTTTAAATGTACCTTGGTGTCCTTCACTAAGGTCTGTACTTTAGAAAATGTCCGCCACAGCCTTCGTCTGTGCCTACCCCTGGTCACGAGAGTGCTTTACAAAGTTCCTGCTCCTGCATTATGTAAATCGTAAACTTATATAAGCATTGGTGACCCTGAGTTCCATAATGAAATAATTAAATTTTGATGCTTTAAGTACAGACCTAGTTTCCCTATTCCAATATACCCTCCTAATTCGTTTTACTAATTTTACCATTGTGGAATATGCTGTTGCTAAATAAAAAAAAAATAATAATAACTATGCACATTTCATGATCATACTGCACTGTATAACAAAACAGATTCCTATACATTGGTATAAATCATGATGCACTGGTTAACAATACATTAAAAGGACATTAAATGACTACAACTACAGTAGCATTATTACTTCTTACTATGATTGTGTTTTTCTTCCTGTACCTGCAGCTATTTTTACAGCCCTTCTATATTTTAACCTATTTCAGAAGCCAGTTGGTAAAGCTCTGCATCTTTATACTAGATGCCGCCATCTTGGTATGCATGTATTGTTGCATGTTGTGACAGAAGAAGTGCACTTTTACAGATTAGTGTTGTTGCTGACTTTATGACAGTTGTACCTTGTACTTTAAATTAGCTTGCACAAAAGAAAGAATAAAATTTATATTTTTGCATTGTTTTTCTTACACAGGTTAACAGCAAAGCCCTTAGCAATTATATAGAGAAAAGAAGACACAAATGTACAGCTCCCTTTCTGTATTGTGCATGTTGAATGATCTCAAGAGGACAATAGTGTCACTGATCTGTGCATGTGCACCACTTCTGTCACATGGTTGCAGAATACTTAAATACCAAGATGGAATAGAAAATACAATGTCCACAACACTATAAAAATAACTTTAGATGGTGATATAGCTCTAATTATGAGTTTGGCGTGAATTTGAAAGACTTTAAATAGCCACTTGTAACATTTTATAGCAAGCATGAATATGGGTTAAATTTACCCGAAACACCGCTTGACGTCTGTCAAATAAAAGTTATTATTTATAGTGCTGTGGACATTATATTTTCTACTGCATACTGTTTGAGGGCATTGGACAGAGCCCCGGTCTGCACTGGCACTAACACTATAAAAACTGCTGCTGTTCAAGGTTGTGTTACTAAATACCAAGATGGAGACGCCCAGTACTTTTGAAGGGTTAAAATAAGAGAATGACTTTGAATATAGCTGCAGGCACAGGAGTAAAAGCAATAGTATGGTGAAGAGTAACCATTCTATTGTAGTTGTACGCAGCAGTTTAATGTCATTTTAATAGGGTGTTGCAATGTGAGCTCCCTACATTGTATATAGCTATTTCCTGATAACACACTGATCATTTTTGTGATTATAATTATAAAATTGCACTATGGAATGATGCTGAGAACTGCACGCTTCTGATAAACAAAGCACAGTATAAAATGGCAAAGACTATCACAGATAAGGAACATACAGGAACAAGTTCTTTCACCACGTATACAAAGACAATTTGAATGGCCTGAGTGTTGCTGTTTGTTTATATGCTGATAATAATTTCACTGCTCAGTATAAATGCAGCGGTTGCATTTCTTGTTCCACACTAGCTGGAATTGTCCATAAAAGGACAGCAGTAGCAGCTTCAACGTTTATTTGTTGATTTGCTGTCTCCATGGTCAGGGCCGGATTTACATCTCAGGTGCCTGTAGGCACAAAAACCTGAAGCGCCCCCCCCACCCCCCCACCCCCCCTAGAAAAAAGTGGAAAAAATGAGGACTTTTTTTTATTATTATTTAGGACAACTAAAAATAAATATTAGATGTAAAATTACATTTTCCCTTTTATGGAGATACACAAATACACACACCAATTGCAATATTTGTTGTAATGGAAGCTACACCAAAAATCAATATTCACTTGACTCAAATGACCATACAATTTCTATTATGTATAACAAAAACAAATCATGTTAAACTTTTAATGCAAAATATTCTAAAGAAAACCCTATTTAAAGGGACATCAAATGTGACAGTTTGCTGGGCATTTTATTATTGCACTAGTGCTTGCAGAGAAGTGTGTTAGCCTCTTGCAAAAGAGTTAAACACATAGTCAATGTCAGTTCTGAGACAGCAATACACATCTGTGCAGACCCAGATGGGCTCATAGGACATGTTTATTGACAAGCCATTAGTGTATTGCTTTTCTGGAGATGACTTTGACTATGTGCTTAACATTTTGTTGGAGTCAAACACAGTTTTGTGTAAACAATAGCAATATTAAAACTAGCAGCATGCAAGCTCATCACCATCAACAACCTGTGCAGCCAGTGGAAGAAAATATAAAATGTAGGGAAAAAAATCTTGTAAACTCTGATATTTTTGGTACAAACACACACAGATGTTACATTTATTTTGTTCTGAAATATAAATATCATATGATGTTGCTCTCAAAGGAAAACATGGAATGTTGTAGATTATATGTAATCCAGGGGTCAACAAATGTGTTTAAAATTAGAATTTAGAAATTCAATGGGAGGGGTTTAGTTTTAATCTTTGCCCCTCTCTCCTTCATGGCTCCCTCAACTGCTGTAACATATTCCCAATGAAACACTCGACTTTGTAGGCACCTGGCAGCACAATTCTTACTAAAATAAATGCCCTCATAAAAAAAAAAAAAAAAAAAAAAAAAAAATTTTTTTTTTTTTTTTTATTATTGACAGGCAGGCGCCCCTCACTGCAAGGCGCCTGTAGGCACATGCCTACTGTGCCTAATGGGAAATCCGGCCCTGTCCATGGTTACAGTGAGTGAATCATGCAGGGGGACACCCCAGCCATTAATAATTGACTACAGTGATACTGGTTGCTGCCTGATGAAGTGTAATATTCATTGACCTCAGTTAGCTGGTGCTTGTGTCTGCTTCCACAGAAGCAATGAAGGCTCATGTCACAAGTTTCTCTTTCATTTCAGAGACATTTTCTTCACTTTCACAACTCATAACAGCTGTGCAAAGTCACTAATGTGAGCTAGAGCAGTGGGACAGTATAAAGCCCTTTTCAGTTTGATGAACTGACTACTCGAGGGAGGAAAGGCTTAAAACTGGTGCTATTTGACTGCTGATCTTATCTGAGGCTCTGATTTGTCCAGGGTTCCCACTAAACGTATGCTGTTCTCACAAGGAATTTCTGAAAGTAATAATGACTCATTGCTCATTGTATCTTTCAGCATAAACTTGTTTTTTTCCCTCTTTTATTTATACTTTCTGTCTAATATTTTTTATTTATAGTTCTTATTTACAATATTTTATATTAATGCAGCTACTGAGATGCCAAAAAGGTTGTTACATTAATTCTAAAAGTGTGCCAAGGGCAACCAAAGCAAACGGTTTGCTCTGAATCAAGTAAGCTCCAGAATTTTATTTTGGCATGTGTTTCCTTGCTATTAAATTCATATAGCCTTTAAATTAACTTGAATGAGCTTTTAAAGACTCAGATGCGATTTTCAATCAGTTTACTGCATCATATTTTGCATTTACCTATATTAATTCAATATGAAATGGCAATAAGACCAAGTTATTTAGGCTAGCAGAATGATGATATAGTATATATTTTACAAATAAGTGTAATAAAGACAAAAGAGAAAAAATAGGTTGCTACACACAGAAACATGCTTTTCAAAAAGAAAAAGCTGTAATCTAAAAAAATACACATTCTCAATGCTATATGGAACAAATAAACGATAAGTGCAATCTGCTTTTAAAAGGGTATTATCCAAGGTCACTGAGTAGGTTGCATGTGTCCCAGACATGATAGTCTGGGGGATTTGAACCATTCACGTAAACAATAACATCCTATGGCCTAACTGATTATTTATACTTATTGTAATGCTGGCGTTTTACCCTCAGATCTGCCTTAAGGAAATAGCAGTCTTGGAAATTACTATGCATTCTTTTAAATGTATAGGTCTGTTCTTTTATGTGCCTTTAAACCAGTTCACTTACACCATCATTCCTACAAATTGTTATATCACAAGGAAGACAAGGGCAAAGCAATCTAGTTCAGACAATGAGACCGCTGCTTACTCAGGATCTCCTCCCATAAAATTTCACCCTTGAATTTGTTGTTTGTAGCCACAAAACTGTGTATAAATACCATAATAATGAACATGAACCATATGTCCAACCACAGAAATCAATTGTTTCATTTTAACGCTTCATATAGATGCTATTGTTTGCTGCTGTTAACTTTGAAACCAGAAACTGACAACAGGGAAATGTAAAACTGTCAGTTCAAGGTGGTTACAACAAACAAAAAAGTCAAGTGTAGTGCAAAGACCATAGTTTGTACAAATTTTAATCTAATAAATAACTTTTAAGACAGCTATATTTTAGGTTGGAGATAAATAGATAAGTTACTGGCACTACGTGATGTACAACAGAAGGCAGGAATAGGAACCAAAAGGTACCGGTGCTATCCCTCAAATATATACAGTAGAATGAGAGGAGGAAGAAAAGGGGGCTAATAGCACTCAACCCTATCTATGAATATTAATAATAAAACTTCATTTATTTAATTATATTAAAAGTAAAAATCAGAGAAACCTCTGTACACCACACCAAACACTCTTCCCCCCATAAAAGTCTGTGTATCACTCCTCTGTTTCCTGGCCGATAACAGGAAGCGTCGGCTTCAGGTGCCAGGAGTGATAACCACAGTATATACAACAGGTTTAGTGAATAAAAACGCGTTTCTGACGTTAACCGGTCTTTCTCAATGTTAACCGTTGTGAAATGTGTGAAAAATTAATCAATGTTCATTTTTCACAAATTTCACAACGGTTAACATTGAGAAAGGCCGGTTAACGACAGAAACGCGTTTGTTATTTACCAAACCTGTTGTATATACCGTGGTTATCACTCCTGGCACCTGAAGCCGATGCTTCCTGTTATCGGCCAGAAAACAGGGGAGTGATACACAGACTTTTATGGGGGGAAGAGTGTTTGGTGTGGTGTACAGAGGTTTCTCTGATTTTTAATAAATAAATTAAGTTTTATTATTAATATTCATAGGTAGGGTTGAGTGCTATTAGCCCCCTTTTCTTGTTCCTCCTCTCATTCTACTAAGCTATATTTTAGGTGTCATTTCACTACTATGTATGACTCCAAAATATGATACATGGCTGCAGGCGTTACTGAGATTTTAATTGTATAAACTTGGTAACTGGGGCACAAAAAACTCGAGGGTTATTTTACATCAGTCTTCAGATTGTTGCTGAGTTTGAATGGTAGTGGTTGTTTAGATTTTCCATAACACAGTAACTAAGTAGATAATATATTCATAGCTGGCAATGTGTAGCATAGTTGCATGATTTTAGCTAATACCACTCATGGCTGAGTCATAAATGGCTACAAAGCTTTACATTGTATTATTATTTGAAAATGGTGCAGAAAATAATCTACCTTAAAAAAAAAAAAGTTACAAATAATTGGGCCAGATTACAAGAGGAGTGATATTTAACGCTCTCGCTCGAGCATTAACTGCACTAGACGTAAGCTTCTTACACTCTTGGGTTGTGCGCGTATTATGAGTTGAAAGTAAACTGTTTTTTGCACGATCATTAACCTGACGAATGCAAAAAGCAGAATTTACAATACTGCTCGTGCGATAACCTATTCCCCCACCAAAAGTCAATGGAGCAAAAAAGTGAAAAAGAAAACATACAAAAATACACAATGTTTTTTGGTACAATATATATTTTTATATATATATATATATTCATGATTGTATATAGGTATAGATAAATACATATATATATATATACAGTATATATATATATATATATATATATATATATATATATATATATATATATATATATATATAGATAGATAGATATAGATATATAGGAATATCTATTTAGAAATACTTAAAACATATTCTGCTATGTGCAGAACATATAAATTTGAAATATTTACAGAAAATACATAGTTAAAATCTTTATTAAAAATTAATATTGCATAAATATGTTTTTTACATGTTTTCATCTACTTAACTGCAAAGGGCTTCAATGCCTTCTATATATGTCTATATATGTATTTATATGTCTATATATGTCTGTAAATAAATAAATACATAAAAATATATGTACACATATATAGACATTATATATATATATATATATATATATATATACACACATCTTTAGATATGTTTATGTATATGTATCTCTATGTTAAAGCCCTTTGGATTGCATATCTTTGAGCCTTTATAACTCTTTTGTGCAATATTTTTTTAAAATAATAATTATTAGATGGTATTATTATGAGTGTAACTGTACTGTGTAATGTATTTTTTAATGTGTTTTGTGCAACTTTTTTATTTTTTGCGAAACAGTTAGCCCAGAGCTCTGAGGATGTGGTATTCATTCTAGAGTATATCGCGATTGTGCTCAATTTCAACTTATTATACAAGCGGAAAACCCAACACGCACAAACACCCACGATATATCCCT
Organism: Bombina bombina; assembly: GCF_027579735.1. Classification (NCBI taxonomy): domain Eukaryota; kingdom Metazoa; phylum Chordata; class Amphibia; order Anura; family Bombinatoridae; genus Bombina; species Bombina bombina. The sequence continues at coordinate 612,290,371 of NC_069499.1, read as the reverse complement.
TATCGCTCCTGCGTAGCTGTTAGTGCTCCACTTGTAATCTGGCCCTTGTTGTTTAAACAAAACAAAAACATCTTTAACAACTTAAAACCAATTGTAAAAAAAATGAAAAAACACAGCTAAAAAAAAAATCTTTCAAAACTAGATTTGTTTTGCATGTGCAAAATGATATTGTGCTTAATACACAGCCTAACCAGAGCAGTACTTAGTGAACACTGCCTCTTAAGGTCAAATGTGAAACAATCACACAAACTGCTTACATAAAACACCTGTTGAGAATAGGAAACAACGTAGTTAGTGCAACAAGGCATAAGAATGTGTTATACTGTAGCTTGCAATGTTCTCCTCTTTAAACCATTGGAATTTATGTACAAAAATAATTATATGCATGCTTACAACAGCAAAGCCTAGTTAAACAACGGAAAAACTACAGAGCTGTCAAGTCACACTATGGGGCTGATTTATCAAGCTCCGCTGCTCCATAACCTGCTCTGTGGCCGCGGACAGAAATCAACCCGATTGAATACAATTAGGTTGATTGACACCCCCTGCTAGCGGCCGATTGGCCACGAATATGCAGGGGGCGGCATTGCACCAGCAGTTCACAAGAACTGCTGGTGCAATGATAAATGCTGACAGCGTATGCTGTCGGCATTTATCAATGTGCGGCGGACATGATACGCTACATCATATCATGCCCGCTCGCACATTAATAAATATACCCCTATGAGTCCCCAAAAACATGAAAAACCATGTTTAGCCTCAAAGGGACAGTCTTGGTGCAAATATCAAAGAAAAGGTGCTGTCCTGGTGAGTGGCGAGCAGTCTCCTATAGAAATATTGAGAGCTGTCTGATATGTAAAAGATCACAATGGAGGACGAAGTACACAGGGATAACCTGACCCCAATACCCTTCTAGATTGTAAGTTCCCACAGGAATAGGGCCCTAAAATCCTCCTGTATTTCTTTGTCAAATTCTGTCTTGTTTTAGTTGTTTAATTTTTTACTTATATAAATGGTACCCATGGACAGTGCTGTGTTTACACTTTAATATTACACCTAATACAAATCAAATTAAATTGCTGTTAGTTTTGAATGCACAGGTTTTCCTTTCAGAGTTATTAGTGTTTTGAATATTTTCATAAAAGCTCACCGCCTTTTAATTTGCGAGAGAAAAAAAGTGAGATCTGTAGGGCACAAATGTTTAGATAATTATGCTTGGATTTAAGAGACAATTTCATACACACCCATGGAACGTCTACATTCTGCCCATTTTACGAGAAAAAAAAAATTACACTTTGTATTTTGTACTTATAAGAATGAATTTCTATGTGTATTTTGCACAACCAGTGTACTTAAATTACAATTTACATTGTGCATATGTAATAGGTTTTATTGCTGTGTAATAAAACATATATTTTATGTTTTTGCAAAAATACAGTGAACAACTTTGTTATGATTTTTGATGCACCTTAACAGTAAAAATGCTTGTGCATTTTTGTGTGAATGCTTTAATTATTTATTTTGTATGAATTTTAAATTATGATTTTAATTGTGCACTTTTGTAATGTATGCATCTCCTTCTCATATGAAAATGCAGTAGATGCCTCTTAGAGAGAAACCCTGATTTCAGCATAAAAAGCGGCTTTAAAGAATTCCACCACATAAATAGAATTACTGGTGAGCATTCTTAAAGAATCTCACCAGCCAGAGACTTTTAGATCATCGTACCCTATGTGAGTTCTGTTTTCCAAACCACAACAGCAGTAAAATTACACTATAAAATGAAAAAAAAAAAAACGATTGTGCAAATAAATAATCATTCAGCTTTAGAACTCTGCAAAGTTTAGGATGTGGTAAAAACATGAAAATGCTAAATAGCTTCTACATACATAGGGGTAGATTTACCAAGCAGCGGATGCTGCTATATATCCCTGTACTTTCTGGCTCGCCGGAAATGTAAGTTAAGATGCAGCGGTTATAAGACCGCTGCTCCTTAACTCGTCCACCACCTCTGAGGTGGCGGACAGCAATCAGTCCAATCGGATACAATCAGGTTGATTGACACCCCCTCCTCGCAGCGTATGCTGTTGGCATTTATTGATGTGCGGCGGACATTGATAAATCTACCCCATCTAATTAAACTTTGCAAAATCAAATAATTTTGTTAAAAAAAAAACAATAAATCAATATTATATTTTTTAATATCTAATCATATTAATTATGTGGTTCAATTGGCTTTCAACTTTTGAACAGTTTTCTTAACGTATTAACAGTAAGCACTGTTTTGAAGTAAAATATTTGTAACATTTATTTTCTAATAAAAATATTAAGATTTCAGTGCTCATGGTTCAGCTTATTTTCAAAATATTAAATTAAATTAAATTAAAGAAGGAAGAACCAAAATGAATATAATTGGATTTCATTCATTTATTTCTGTGACATCACATTATATACATATTAATTTCAGTTTATTTTACCTTACTGTGGATTTTGTTTACTTAAAGGACCAGTAAATACAGTAGATTTGCATAATCATCAAAAGCATAATAAAAAGACAATGCAATAGCACTTAGGGGCCGATTTATCAATGTGCGGGTGGACATGATTCGCTGTAGCCCCACATCGATAAATGCCGACAGCATACGCTGTCACCATTTATCAATGCACAAGCATTTCGTGTGAAATGCTTATGCAATGCCGTCCCCTGCTGATTTGCGGCCAATCCGATGAGATAAGAAGCAGCGGTCTTAATAAGACTGCTGCTTCTTAACTTTTGTTTACCGACGAGCCTGAAGGCTCACGCGGAAACTGCTGCATTCGCAGCATGGTAAATTGGCCCCTTAGTTTGAACTTCAAATGAGTAGTAGATTTTTTTGTTTTACAATTTTCAAAGTTTAGTCTATTTCCTCTCCACCTGTATTATGTGGCAGCCATCATCCAAAAAAGTGTAAATATAAAAATACTGTGCAAAGTTTGTTAATGGAAGTGAATTGGAAAGTTTAAGTTTAAAATTGCATACTCTATCTGAATCGTGAAAGTTTAATTTTAACTTGGGTGTCCCTTTAAAGTAATACTAAAATTAAAATTCAAAAGCTTTTAAAACATTGCGCTGATGAATGTAAATGTTTTGTAATAAAATTTACCAAAGTGTATTTTAAATATATTTTTCAGAAACCTAATGGGTCCTTCTGCACCCCCTGTCACCCATTGGTCCAAAGTGAATCACAAGGCATATGGACTGCTACATTGACAGAAATGAGATCACACTCTTGGCTATAGTAATTTGACAGATGCCCTTGAAGTAGTAACCAACATACCTGTGTGGTAACTTATAAAGTAAACATACGCAAAATGTTCAGCAATGTAAAAAGTTGAGCAAACAGTTTTTAATATAGGCCACAACATATGAAAAACTGCTTAGACAGTGTTTTCTGATGGATATAACAGAATTTCTCTCATTGTTTAGTATTTGTGAAGATGCACAGTGCAAAGTCAGTGGAAACCACATGATCACTGGGTTTTTTAATGGTCTTAAATAAAAAAATCACACAAAATGCAGTGCAAAAAATGTCACCTGGCTCTAATGAATTGGAATAGATCCATGTGTATAAGTACCGCTATACAATTTAATTTATATTTCAGCATTACATGTTATAATTGTACTGTTCAGCATTGGGAAGAACATTCCAGATTCAACATTCTTGTTTTACAAGACCAAACCTGATAGTGAACATTTTATTATATTGTGCCAGCAGCTAATTATGTCTAACAAGCTTGTTGTATAAAATTACGTAGGCGTGGCATAAAAATACAGGTTAGTGGGACAATTGTGAAATAGCAAAATAATTACAATCCATCCTGGCACTGAAGGCATTTCAGAATAAAGATTGTATGCACCCTTCTATTTCTTGTCTATACACACTGGTATATAAAAACTGTAGAACAAAATCATCTCCTTTATTAGCTTGGTTGCCACATGCAGATAAGACAATTCTGCCCAATTTCACTATAAATGCTTTACTTGTTGTTACCCATTCATACCTATTTGTCCACCCAGATTAGTGCAATTTGTTGCTTCTATAAAAGGTATAGATCTCAATCAATATCATACATGCTTGTCCATTAGTTGTGGTGACATAGCTTACAATTTTATCCCGGGTATACTCACCTAGCTTCCCCCCAGATACACTTTTGTCTCCTAGGTGGTTAATCTTGGTTTTAAAGATACTCCCATTAGACTTAGGACTGGCATGTGATAGGCCAGACCCTTTTGAATTGAGAATAAAATTGGGAAATACTCTCTCTCTCTTTTTTCTTACCCTGCTCTTGCTTAAGGATGGCTGATTTTGGACAACGTGAGAAAGCACATATTAGAGAATTTGGCTAAATATATTCCTGGGATAAAATTCTGTGATTATTTTAGCAGTGTTGCACAAATTGGGGTTGTGGTAGCTAGAGTTGCCCTGTATTTGGACTAATTAGTTGGACTGTTTTGCTGTAAAATATATGTGTATATATATCTGTAAATATATTCGTCTTATTACAATAGATATATATTGATTCCTAAAAAATTCTTTGGAAATTATGGAGACCCTTTAATATTAATAACCACATTTTGGCGACCACATTAGGATCTGACCTAACTGTCAAATATCAGACATGTAAGCCCAATATATCTCTCTCATTTTTTATAAACTAATTTTTTTATGTCCAATAAGAACTATAAGATTCATTGACCCGACCATATTACCTCAGGAAGTATAAGCTTGATCATTTCTTAGGATAGTATTATGCAAATGTCAGGCATTTTTGTGTTTGATTACGGTGTCTTCACCAGCTCTTTGGGTCTATTCCATGAATCTGCCACTGTCTCTGTAAACAAGTGTTTTGGAACTTTCCCCTAAAAAAAAAAGTAAAAAAGGATGGAAGACTTAAAGTGAAGGTAAACTTTGATGAATGAAAGCCCAGTTTTTAAAAATACTATTAAAAACAGGGGCACTTTCATTCATCAAAGTTTAGAAAGCAGCCATTTTGATTAAAAACGTACCTTTGTTTTTTTCACAGCCAGAGCAGCTTCCCCCGCCCGGATATCCTGTCTTCACACTTCATCAATGACTAATCCAGCTTCCTCGAATCACGGTTTTCCCCCCAGGGGAGCCATTGCCTGAGGCCATGCCGTGATTGGAGGAAGCCAAACGTTGGAGGAAGCCTAAACTTTGATGAATGAAAGTGCCCCTGTTTTTAATAGTATTTTTAAAAACCGGGCTTTCATTCATCAAAGTTTACCTTCACTTGATGCAATATGTAAAGACACAGGGGAACATATTTATCAATGTGCGAGCGGACATGATACGAAGTAGCGTATCATGTCTGCCGCACATCGATAAATTAAGACCGCTGCTTCATAACTTCTGTTTCCGGCGAGCCTGAAGGTATCAAGGGGCTTGATAAATATGCCCCAGGGTCTTTAGAACACTCATTGATTGTGGAAAATACATTTAATGCTAAAAACTTATTTGGAACAAAGGACTTATTTGACTTATTCTCATCGTAAATTAATAAATCTAATAAAGTATATGCACCTGAACTGATGAATTGTCATACGTACAAACAAGATACTTAAATAATCCCTTGCCCCCTCTTCTCTAAAGGTATATATACCTTGGCCTAGATTATGCATGGCGCGCTAACAGTTATGTGCGAGCGAAAAGGGTTTTTTAGTGGCTGTTTGCGCTCAAAGGAAGAATCGCTCATATTACAAGTAGAAAGAAAACACGATCGCTTGAGCACAACTGAAGTTAACGTGCATCGGGATAGTGCGTCATTAGAGCTCTGGTTAACTGTTCCATGAAACAAAAAAGTGTCACAATACACATAAGAAATAATTGAAAAGTAGTTAAGCTCATAATAACACCATCTAATAAAAATTATTTAAAAAAAAAAAAAAAAAAGGCTGATAGATATGAGGTCTCAGGTGTTAGGAAAAAAAAGTCAGACAAAGGGCTTTAACATAGAGATACACACATATACATGTCTAAAGATGTATATGTATGTGTATATATATATATATATATATATATATATATATATATATATATATATAGACAACGGTAACAAACTTGATCCCAGGCGAGGTATTTAAAAGCACAAAAAGTCTTTATTAGATTCCACTTGTGGTAAAAGCATAAGGAGGTACCAAAACACATAAAAAGAATATTCACACGAAAGCATAGGCTAACATGTTTCGGCCTGATGCCGTAGTCGTAGCTGGAGTAATGCAAGCGTGTGAAGCATTTAAAGGAACATCTGTTCAATGATAGGTCAAATAGAGACCAATCATGAACCTTCATTTTAAGTGTGTGAATACAGACATTTAACCCGTTAGTTACCAAAAAGATACATAGAAAACTTTGCACATCATTTTTCCATAAATACAAAAATGCATACTTAAATTATAGACATTTTAGTCTGAAGGACAATTACATGAGTAATGTACATAAACTTTTAAACTTAAGATCTATATAATACTTAGTAATTATGTATCAAGTTAATAAATAAATGAATCAAGTCAAAGGGAGCAATTCAAAAGAAGCAATATTATTGCTGATACATATATATATGGTCAAACTGGCACAATTACGAGTCTATACAACATGATGAGATGAACAAAATTGAACATCTATCCCAATGGCTTGATGCCATACTTAACCCCTTTGTCACGTCCCTACAAAGTTACTTAAAAGACACCAAAGACTTGGTTAATTTAATTGAGACATTACATTGGGACACTAACAATGTTTGGGTCACAGTAGATGTAACAGCCCTCTACTCGTCCATTCCACATGACCAAGGTATACAGGCTCTTTCATTTTTTCTCAAAAGTTATTCTAACTTTTCTACCAAATTTGTGGATTTTGTATTGAGGGCAGCATATTTTCTCTTGACACACAATTTTTTCAGATTCGAGGGCAAGTTCTATCTCCAGAGATGTGGGACAGCCATGGGGGCAAAATTTGCCCCCTCTTACGCCAACCTTTTTATGGGTTGGTGGGAGCTGTCCCACATCTATGGAGATAGAAATGCCTACAAGAATAACATCGTCTTTTATAGACGTTATATCGATGACCTGCTATTTATTTGGCAGGGAGAAACCGAATCTGTGGATTTGTTTGTACAAGGTCTGAATAACAATTCGATGGGACTTGAATTTACATTTGAAAAACATGAAACCTGTATCAATTTTTTAGATCTCACTCTAATGCATAAAAGTAACGGACAGATAGTCAGTGATCTGTATAGGAAACCCATTACCAGAAATACAATTTTACATGCTAAGAGTTGCCATCCTAGGCATGTGCCTTTTGCGGTTGCTAAGGGACAGCTTATACGGATTAAAAGAAACTGTACAGAGGAAAAAGCCTATATAAAGCAAAGTACTGAAATGAAAGAGAGATTAAAACATAGGGGTTATCCGAAGCATGTATTAGAGAGAGCACAAACACAAGTAGACAGACTTGATAGACAGACATTGTTACAACAGTCCAAAAACAAAAAATGTGTTTCCACTCAAAGTGACCAGGTTACTTTTGTAACTGAGTACAGCGAAGAATATAGAAGTATATGCAAAATAGTGAAAAAACATTTTGCACTTCTAGTGGCTGATAACAAATTGACTAAATGTGTGGAACAAGGTTTACGCTGTTCCTACAGAAAGAGTAAGACCATAGGGAACTACTTGTCTCCCTCTGAACTTCCCAGTCCAGCTGATCCCCCGAGTGGGTCTTGGCTTAGACATAGGGGGATGTACAGGTGTGGCAGGTCTAGATGTAGACCATGTGAATTTGCTACCCTCTCAAATAAATTTCAGTCAACAGTGACTGGTGAGGAGTTCAGCATTGATTCCTGCCTTAACTGTACATCCTCCTATGTCATTTATGTCCTGACTTGTATCCAATGTAACCTTCAATATGTGGGTCTCACCACGACAGATGTCAATACGAGGATAAGAAATCATCTTTCCTCTATTAAGACTGGTGAAGCAACCACACCCTTGGTGAAACATTTCAAAAACATACATAATAAAAATAACAACACATTAAGATGGCAAGCCATTGAATGGGTTAAACATCCCCCTAGATGTGGTAATAGAGATGAGGCTTTGGGGAAACGCAAAATGTTTTGGATCTTTAGATTGCAAACACGCGTACCCAAGGGCCTCAACTCAGAATATGACTTAATCAATTATTGGAAATAGATCAGGTTTATCATTTCTGTGTACACCCTTGGGCAGATTGTATATACACACGTACAGCCATACATGACTATTATTATTGTGTTGTAATCTACACTAATGTCCTTCCATTCCAGTATATTTTCATTACTACTGTTTATTGATACCAACCATAATAAGAGAGTTGTTTTGGTTTTGTGTTTGTTTTGTTTTGTATCGATTGACATTTCATTTATATATTGGTTCACCCCTACTTATTTAACTTTGAAAATCGGTTTAACAGTGTGTATGAACACTGTGCTGCATATAGAGATTGAGGGTGGTTATCAACACAAGCATCGGACATTTTAATAAAGGAAAAGTTTTATTTTTAGCTCTATACGGAATTGAGCCTTTTCAATTTAATTATTATTATTATTTCCATGCTTTTGATATTCCATTCTATATGCAGTATTTGTTCAATTTTGTTCAATTTTGTTCATCTCATCATGTTGTATAGACTCGTAATTGTGCCAGTTTGACCATATATATATGTATCAGCAATAATATTGCTTCTTTTGAATTGCTCCCTTTGACTTGATTCATTTATTTATTAACTTGATACATAATTACTAAGTATTATATAGATCTTAAGTTTAAAAGTTTATGTACATTACTCATGTAATTGTCCTTCAGACTAAAATGTCTATAATTTAAGTATGCATTTTTGTATTTATGGAAAAATGATGTGCAAAGTTTTCTATGTATCTTTTTGGTAACTAACGGGTTAAATGTCTGTATTCACACACTTAAAATTAAAGGTTCATGATTGGTCTCTATTTGACCTATCATTGAACAGATGTTCCTTTAAATGCTTCACACGCTTGCATTACTCCAGCTACGACTACGGCATCAGGCCGAAACATGTTAGCCTATGCTTTCGTGTGAATATTCTTTTTATGTGTTTTGGTACCTCCTTATGCTTTTACCACAAGTGGAATCTAATAAAGACTTTTTGTGCTTTTAAATACCTCGCCTGGGATCAAGTTTGTTACCGTTGTCTAAATTTGCACCAGGATTTCCTAGTGCGAGGAGAAGCTCGCAGATTTAGCACCACCTGTTGACACGCTGGATTCACCTATGCTGTTGCTTGGTTACGACAGCAATCAAGTCGTTTGGCCGTGACAAGGTCACGTGAGAGGACACTCCTCCCGGCACCACGGCGGAACGCCGTACTCGAACAAACAGAGAGCCGAAGGATTTCGGAGATCACGGTGGTTGTTCCAGACGCTGGAGGCACTAGGAGAGCGGTGAGTGGGTACAGCATATCGCTGTAATTGGGCACAGATTGCTCTAGGAGGTCCCACTAAGCACCGCCAGTGTCAGTAACACCGGGGATAGAGTCCGCCTCCGTTTGTCTGTTTGCATCATTGCCGATATACTGCTTTACCAAGTGAACTATCACATATCACAGGAAGGAGATATATATCATGCTGAATCTTGCTTACAGTTTCACACCTCTCTGTGCAGTTTATTGAACTTTTTTTCCATATATATATATATATATACAGGAAGTGCAGAATTATTAGGCAAATTAGTATTTTGACCACATCATCCTCTTTATGCATGTTGTCTTACTCCAAGCTGTATAGGCTCGAAAGCCTACTACCAATTAAGCATATTAGGTGATGTGCATCTCTGTAATGAGAAGGGGTGTGGTCTAATGACATCAACACCCTATATCAGGTGTGCATAATTATTAGGCAACTTCCTTTCCTTTGGCAAAATGGGTCAAAAGAAGGACTTGACAGGCTCAGAAAAGTCAAAAATAGTGAGATATCTTGCAGAGGGATGCAGCACTCTTAAAATTGCAAAGCTTCTGAAGCGTGATCATCGAACAATCAAGCGTTTCATTCAAAATAGTCAACAGGGTCGCAAGAAGCGTGTGGTAAAACCAAGGCGCAAAATAACTGCCCATGAACTGAGAAAAGTCAAGCGTGCAGCTGCCAAGATGCCACTTGCCACCAGTTTGGCCATATTTCAGAGCTGCAACATCACTGGAGTGCCCAAAAGCACAAGGTGTGCAATACTCAGAGACATGGCCAAGGTAAGAAAGGCTGAAAGACGACCACCACTGAACAAGACACACAAGCTGAAACGTCAAGACTGGGCCAAGAAATATCTCAAGACTGATTTTTCTAAGGTTTTATGGACTGATGAAATGAGAGTGAGTCTTGATGGGCCCGTGGCTGGATTGGTAAAGGGCAGAGAGCTCCAGTCCGACTCAGATGCCAGCAAGGTGGAGGTGGAGTACTGGTGTGGGCTGGTATCATCAAAGATGAGCTTGTGGGGCCTTTTCGGGTTGAGGATGGAGTCAAGCTCAACTCCCAGTCCTACTGCCAGTTTCTGGAAGACACCTTCTTCAAGCAGTGGTACAGGAAGAAGTCTGCATCCTTCAAGAAAAACATGATTTTCATGCAGGACAATGCTCCATCACACGCGTCCAAGTACTCCACAGCGTGGCTGGCAAGAAAGGGTATAAAAGAAGAAAATCTAATGACATGGCCTCCTTGTTCACCTGATCTGAACCCCATTGAGAACCTGTGGTCCATCATCAAATGTGAGATTTACAAGGAGGGAAAACAGTACACCTCTCTGAACAGTGTCTGGGAGGCTGTGGTTGCTGCTGCACGCCATGTTGATGGTGAACAGATCAAAACACTGACAGAATCCATGGATGGCAGGCTTTTGAGTGTCCTTGCAAAGAAAGGTGGCTATATTGGTCACTGATTTGTTTTTGTTTTGTTTTTGAATGTCAGAAATTTATATTTGTGAATTTTGAGATGTTATATTGGTTTCACTGGTAAAAATAAATAATTGAAATGGGTATATATTTGTTTTTTGTTAAGTTGCCTAATAATTATGCACAGTAATAGTCACCTGCACACACAGATATCCCCCTAAAATAGCTATAACTAAAAACAAACTAAAAACTACTTCCAAAACTATTCAGCTTTGATATTAATGAGTTTTTTGGGTTCATTGAGAACATGGTTGTTGTTCAAAAATAAAATTAATCCTCAAAAATACAACTTGCCTAATAATTCTGCACTCCCTGTACATACATACATATGTCTAAATGTGTGTACATATATACACATATAAACACATAAATGCATATGTATATATATATATATATATATATATATATATATATATATATATATATATATATATATATATATATATATATATATATATATATATATGTGCATTGGAGCCCTTTGCTGCCAAGTAGATAAAAACATGTGAAACATATTTATGCAATATTCATATTTAATAAAGTGTTATAGTGTGTATTTACTTTAAATATTTCACATTCCAATGTTCTGCACATAGGGGAATATGTTCTATGTATTTTGAAATAGATATTACTATATATATATATATTTGTAAAAACAAAAGTGGAGACAGGAGCGCACAGAGCGCATCTAAGTGCAGATTTAAAAGACAACTTTATTCCTATGGTGCCCTATATAGGAATCGCACTCACATAGTATAAAATATATAACAGCAAGATAAGAACAGTATTTAAAACGACAAACCCGGTGCGGCATTCACTTCAAGTGTCTGAATAGTCTCCGTCATCGTGTCTCCTACTCGTTAAAGGAGGTGTGTATCCGGCTTGGCCAATCGTGATGTCCTCACACTGAATTCCAGCTTTCTTATTGGCTTCAAAACGGAGGTGTGTGCATACACCCGTTGGCTGTGCTGTACTATGTTTGTATACCCCGCAGCAGGGGGAAGAAGTCTATGTACACCTAAAGCAACACTGCAGAGCGTATTTAAAATACCAATGTATACAGATCAATCTTTTGTACCCTCAGCTCACGTAGTGCTCAATAATAAAAAGCACAATTCTGTAGCCTCACCGGGATCACTAGGATCTGTATTACTATAAAAACTTTTCTACGTACGTTTCGTTCCTAACTGGAACTTTTTCAAGAGTAGTTTATACTGCTTCCTTCCTGGTCTATTATATTATATTTGTATATATCTATACCTATATATATATAATAATCAATATATATATGTATAGTTATATATTGTACCAAAAAAAATCATACATATGTAGTAATATGTATTTAAGAATAAATAGAACATATTCTGCTATGTGAAGAACACTGGAATGTATAATATTCATATTTTCATGACAGGTTAGTGCACTTGAGAATATGCAATCGGCTTTGTGCGTGAGTAGGTTTTTTTTTTTTGCTCCATTGACTATAGGGGAACGCACAAGCAAAAAACGTTTCACTTTCAACTTAGGCACTATATTCCCATACCCACAAAAAAACAACCACACTGTAACTTGGGGTTTGAAGGCTGCAGCAATTTTATTTATCAAACTTGTAAACAATTAAATAACATACCACACACGTGGAACAGCATTGGCTACAAAGTAACCCACATTAGTGCTTGCCCCATAGGAGCTTATAACTCTTAAAACTCTTTCAAGTAAACATATTGCTGTCAGGGGAAGCGGGGACGCCTAGTCTCCAGTTTTAACAAGCAATAGTGGATAATTGGAGCTTTTGATATTATTTAATTTAGTGCAATTCCCAGTATACTTTTCTAGTAAATGGCTGACAATTTGTGTCACCTTGAATCTATAGACTAAACTAGTAATTTTGGTGATTCTTACCCCTGGTTTATTAATACATACGGTATAGCCGATTCTAGCATGGACATTAGTAGTGTATTAACTTGGTTCCCTATCGAACCCATATTGTATCTATCATGTACTGAGGCTTGGGAGTAACATTATAGGCGATAATATTACATTGCTCAGCTACTATCCTAATAGAACGTCTAGACTTTTTGTGAAGCCAGCCTTGGACACAATTACTTGTAAATATTGATACATTCAGTTAAGCTTATAATCCGTGAATAGATACATCGTTGAGACACAGCGTTAATACACGCTGATTGCATTCAGTTTTCATGCTTAGCTGATACTGGGCGGAACGGGTCCTCTCCCAAACCACTTGTTTTTACAACCCACTAAGACCAAACGACTGGAGTGATATTATTGTACAGTTGATACCCACAGGATTATTTGCTATCTTATTATTTATTATGATATAACATTGGGACCGCAACTATCATGCGGAGCTAACTGAGACTCAGTTTTCCACCTTCCTCATATTAATTCACTCCATTAATTTATAATGTTATCAATGCTACTATTTACAATATAAGCAGATCCCCCTTATCACTTAAACCACAGAGTGTGTGTATATTTATACATAGTGGTAGTATTTTACCTTCGCTACTTCTAGTCCCACAGCTTGAAACTGTAGTATTACACCCCTCTTATAATCAATCACCGCCGTCACCTTAAGTGGAATACAGTATATATAAAGGTGTACATTTAGATACCTCCACCACATACGATTTTCTGATTGTTCCCCTGATATGGACGGTGGCTACATTTGGGCCAATAATTGATTTATCTCTGATTTGTCCAGTAGGGGTACCCACCCTATAGGGAATTTACCTGTGATTGTGCCGCTCTTATTATTCCACATTGTGTTTTTAAGATTTTGATTTTATTTATTTGAACAATAAAAATTAAGTTTAAAATCCCTTCAACCGGGATTGATAATTGCTCTCTATTTTTGCTTTACTTAGAACATAAACAAAAATACAACCACACTGTAACTTGGGGTTTAAAGGCTGCAGCCATTTTATTTATCAAACTTGTAAACAATTAAATAACATACCACACACATGGAACAACATTGGCTACAAAGTAACCCACATTAGTGCTTGCCCCATAGGAGCTTATAACTCTTAAAACTCCTTCAAGTAAACTTATTGCTAACCTCTCCTGAACCCACAGGAGGCACCCATATTGCCGAGCCCCGCCAATCAACCAAGGCCTTTAAAACCCCTTTTTTCAAATTAAAATTAAATAATTGCAACCCCACTCCATTCAGGTGCACCCCATCTTTCATAAAGAAACATCTACCTGATTCCTCTTCAAACTCCACGTGCCGCATAGACACCCCACCTCTCTGCCTCACAAAACTACTCAAGACCCTGTTAATTTTCCTCCTAGAGTTCTCCAACTTCTTAACATCCCATGCCGCCCTCAAGATTACTCTAGGCTCCAATTCAGACCACACAACCCATAGCCAAGGAAATAGCTCCCACAGTCTACCCAAATCCTCTTTCTTTGTGAACACCAGAGCTCTCTGTGCCATAAAACCTAAGTCATTACCACCCGTGTGAATCACTAAAATACCTGGAGGAGCGTTACAGCCTGAATAATATTTTAAAAGTACCTGATCCCATTTTAGGCCCTTAAAATCAAGCCATCGCAGAACCACCTCCTCTGTAGGCAAACCAAGTTGACACCCATCATCTTTCACTGCTGCCGCACAGTGGGTCCAATAGATGTACGCGTGCCCAATAACCCAACACTCCATGGAACCTAGAAAAGAACAAATATAAAGAACTATAACAATAAATATTGATGAACATAAGACCTAAACCTCCCTGAAGACCACCACCCAATTCCCTGAATCCTCTCATCACTCATCCCCAACATACTCGCCTCAGTAACTGCCCCAATCCGAAATGAGTGGGAGCCAAATTCAACCACAGGCAAACTAACCACCGCTAAAGTCTTCCAGAACACAGAAACAAATTGGAATTTAGACAATGAAAAACCGTCAGAATGAATTAATAACGGCCCCACAATGACAGGCCTTAACTGCAAAAATTTTAGCACAGCCCCGACCGGGCAACAAGGCCCTCCAATAACCCCCAAACTAATTAGCCGACCGTTTGCCAACTGATCTGTCTTGGACCTCTTGAGCCAGATGACTATCTGATGCTCCTAAAGAAGCATGTCTCCAACCTGTATACTACCCTTGTCTTTTTATTTAGCGCCACAATCTCTGAAATGCGGAAATCGGCAAGAAACGCTAACACAAAGGTAGCGCAAAATAAGGACACTTCATACTTGCTCACGCATACCATGGGAAGCGCCCCCACCACCTTCAAAAGGATAGTAAATATCACAGGCCTCCTACCATCTACTCTTGACCAACCCTTACACAATCCATGCCTGGCAATCCGGACCAGAAAAGATTTGGTGATATCTTGAAAACCCAAAATCTGACACAGGAAAGCAAGGACCCCTAACCTTCTCTGAACCATTGCCCTAGACACCTGAGCCCTACCACAGGCCCCGATCCAACCAATTAAAGTCTTAAACCAATCACTTTCTGAAAAAGAGTAACACCCATCCCGCAAGGCCAATTGCCAGTCCCTCCATACCTGAACATACCACACTCAGTAACGTGGGAATGCCTCCTTCCACAAACCTGCTGGACATCGATCCCCTTCCACCAAAGCTTCTGGTGCCAAGACCTGGAAATGCTCCCACTGTAAATGTGAAAGAGCACCAACAATGTCATTAGATGAACCCGGGACATGAACTACCCTAGACCACACATTCAATCTCAGACATTCCAACACAAACAAGCAGAGCAAAAACACCATTGTGGGGGGGAAGGTCAACAAGTAGTTGATTACCAACACCACCCCATATTGTCAGAATGAAAAGTAACCTTCCTATCCTTCAATGACCCCGCCCACAACTTCAAGGACACCAACAATGGAAACAGCTCTAAAAACACCAGGTTCTTAGTTAAACCTGCCACCACCCAATCGGCCAGCCACGAATCAGCAAACCATCTCTCACCCAGATAAGCTCCAAACCCATGAGCCCCCGAAGCATCGGTGAACAAGTTCAATTCAGAACCCAACACAACTCTCTAAATCATGGACCTACCATTGTACTCCCGAAGAAACAAGAACCAGGCCCTCAAATCTTCCCGAATTTGAGAAGTCACCCGGATGTGGTGAAAAGGCTCCCTAGCCCCGGCCGTTGCCAAAGACAACCTCTGTCAGAAAAAGCTGCCCACCGGAATGATCTGGCAGGCAAAATTGAGTTTTCCGAAAAGCGACTGCATCTCACATGACTGCAGCTTCTTCCGCCCCACCACCATGCTCAGAGCCTCCCCAAGATCAACCACCTTATCCACTGGCAAACTATAGTCCATGGACACGGAGTCAATCTGAATCCCCAAAAAAACTAAAGACCATTGTCGGACCCTCAGAGTTTTTCCCCCGCAATTGGAATTCCAAATTCACCCACAACCTGCATGAAGGATGACATCAACTACGAAGAAACCTCGGACTGAGCAGGGCCGACAAACAAAAAATCATCCAAATAATTTTCCAACGATGTCAAACCCGACAACCTCTTAACAACCCACTCGACAAAGCAGCTAAACTTTTTGAAATAGGAGCAGGAGATTGAGCAAACCATCGGGAGGCAGAGGTCCACAAAATACTCCCCCTCAAACAACCCAGCAAATGATGGCATTTGGGATACACTGGGAAAAGCCAGAAGGCAGCCTCAACATCAACTTTTGCCAACAATGCTCTGGCCCCAGCTGCTCAAACCAAACCCACCGCTTCATTGATAGAGGCATAGGTAACTGCAGACAAAGCCGGGTCAATATCATCATTAACGGATGAACCCTTCCGATACAAAAAGTATTGGATCATATTAGCCCGGTACTTTTTTAGGCACCATCCTGAGCGGGGAAATACGCAGGTTAGCCATAGGCCACTTTGAGAAAAGGGACCCGCCATACGGCCTAAAGCCACCTCTTTCACCAATTTTTCCCGAACAACCTCGGAGTGCTCTCTTGCCGACTTCAAATTACCTGAAGCGTGTGAACCATCCCCCGGCAAAAAGGGGATCCAAAACCCGAACTAAAACCCATGAGGAACAACTCGGCATCACCCTTCTAGCCCCCATCTTAGCATACTGACTTAACCAAGGCACCATCTTTCTTATATTTACTGGAGTCTTAGCCCGATACAGCCACCTCTCCAAGCCTAACCCCCGCTCTACCTCTTTTAAAGCAGTTTTCAAAGGAATGCAGTCCCCCAAAGCTCGAGCATTCATTTTTATATTTACATGAGACACCAAATCGGCATTGGCTCTCGTTATACTAAAAACACAACCCCTTATGGACGGAGACAGCTGAACTAGCACTGGAGCCACCACTGGTGGTGGCGCCCCCCACTCGAAAGGATTAACCCGACCGCAAAGGAGTCATGATCTTCAACCAGATGCCCATGTCCCTGTCGTCCCAGCGCATTTTGGGCCGCTCAGCAAGACCTTGACAAAACTGTTCATCATACTGCCACCATGCGAGCCCACCGTAAGTACGGTAAGCCGAAGAGATCTCATCATAATAACAAAATAAGGATGACCCCTGCTCAGGGAACTTCTCAGTTATCACACTGGCAAGGATACAAAAAGACTGAGACCAATTGCTCTTGGGCAATTTCCAATAGCGTTTTTTTCTCTCCTCCTCCTCTTTATTCTCAGATTCACCATTGGGATCCTCCTTAACCTCCATAAACTGATTAACTGGCAGCAAGGAGAAAATTTCTAAAATTTCCTGTTTCCAAATTTTTTCCTTGACATCTGCCACTAAATGGAGCCCCAACTGGCAAATAGAGCACAAACAAGGGCGATAAAAATCCCTCCTCTGTAACTTTCAGCCCTCCGGCATTGCCAGACCCACCCAGGGCAGACACTCCGCTTGTAGAACCCCCAGCCAGAGCCGCTGGCCCCTGCGCACCCACCCCTTCACTGTCCTTAGACTGTGACAATACCTCCCAAGATGCCGTGTGACACCAAGCACCCGCTGCACCCTGCAGCCCCATCCCCACAGCTCCAACATTTTTTTACAAAACTGTCAATTAACTCTTTCAGACCTTACAACAACACATTCTGATTCCCTTGTCCCCCGCCTGTACCCGCAGGCACCCCCCCCCACAAGGCACCTCACCTGCTCGACTAGGCACCGTCACCGGTCCAGCAGTAAGCAATGCACATCCTCCAGGACCTGACTCCCATGGGCCTGCGGCCATACCTCTCAACTGATCTCTGCCTAAGCAAAGGCAAACGTCTCGTGCTGTTCCGCCTCCATTCTCTGCTCCTGCCACGAGGAGATCTGTCCAAACATGCCCAAGTAGGTGACCTGCGGGAACCAGTCTCCCTCCTCCTGAGAAGCGGTGAGCGGGACCTGCCTTGCCCCACTCCAGCTCCAGAAGCCAGAGGGCCCGGCTCACGCCAACCCCTGCTCTCCTGAAAAGAAACAGCAGAATCCATGACAACCTGTCTCCCACAAAATGCCCCACTCCCCCACGGCTCACCACTCAGCAGCCATAAGCCCCTCTAATCTCTATCCCCGCTGCCCTCTATTCTTCTGCACTTGCGGGGATAAACAACATAGAAGCTGCACCAAAGCGTCAAGTTCGCCCACCTGGCCAGCTGCAGAATCTCCTGCTGATGTGCCTTCACCTGGGTCCCCCTCCTCAAAATCACTGAAAACCCCCTCCAAGATGATGGAGTCACCGTCATGGTCCTGGACAGAGCCAGTATATTCCATACCTTTATCAGCCTCAGCAGGGCCCCCTACAGCAACTACTGGTTCCTCCACTAAAAAAGAAAACAACATCATATAGCCCCCACACCCTAAGTCCCCCGCTCTTCCTGACATCACTACACACCCACTGCATCCCAAACAGAGGCTCCCCCACCCGCACATACTACACGGGACCACCCCAAAAACATATATCAACGATATACACCTATGCTCCATATATGGAAGCCCCCCCCAGACACCCCCTTGCACAAAAAAACACTAATACCCGGAACCTTGGGAACTGCTCCAGGGCTAGGCAAGCAAAGCAGGGGAAAGACACATGCATGCAGGAGGGGGAGGGGGGAGGAAAAAGGAGAGGGGGGAGCTCCTGAAAGAGGAGATTAGTTTAAAATAAAATACATGATTCTATGGAAATGCTTTATTTCTATACACATTTCCATAAGAAATGACATTATACTCAAAACTAATCTGCAATCTGAAAGAAAAGCAGTATTTAAACATGCTGACATTTTATTGCCGAAATAAATAAATTATTTTTGCAACACATAAAATGTGTTATTGCTGAAAGAACATTATAGGGGGAAAAGTACATTCCAAATTTGGAATTCCAACCCCTGAGTACCATGTGGGCACAGCATGTCAAATCTTATGTCCCTCATCCACAGGAATTTGAACATATAAAGGGGGGGGGGGGGGGGCCCCAGGTCAGCGAAAAACAACTCACAAGCTTTTTTATGATAACCAATACCCAATTATAATAATCAATATTAATAATATAACAAAAACTTCAAACCCCTTATGACCTGTATAGCCCTCATATCCCCAGGGCCCCGCCACTGCACCTGGCAACCCGCAGGCCCACTTCATGGCTAAACCCATACCATTACCAGTATACCACCCAGCAGGATACAAACTAGCCCAACCGACCACCTTACAATGCTGTCCATTCACCCTCCCTTCAAACATCCAAAGAACACATACCCCCCTCCCCCTTCTCAGCAGACAAAAAAACTCCAATCAAAACCCCCAAACAACTCGAACCACTACAAAGCAACCTAAACCCCACCCCACTACGACCACAGGAGGAACCAGCCTCACCTGAAAGCTGTGCAGCTGATGCTGCCAGCGTTGCACTCCCGGTCCCTGCAACAAATTCTTCAGCCGTCATCGTTCCCACCTCATTGGACTAAGACATCTCAGATGACCCAGAGCACGCCAAACACTCCAGCTGATCCAGCTCCGGTCTTCGTTCTCCAGCCATCCTCTGATTGCATCCCCCAACCCGGCGTGGCCCAGCACCTCTGCGGGACCGGCGCATCAGGACTCAAACGCTCCAGAGCCCTAGACCACCTGGTAGGCCTAGACAATCTCACTGGACCAGCAGCAGCAGATCCCACTTCAGGAAGGGCCCCAGTGCTCCGCAATTGCTCCAACAGCCACCCAGGACCTTGCTCTTTGGACAATGCTGCAGCCGCAGCAATCACCTCCTGCAGCTGCTCCATCAAGGCAGGTAAGAAACCTTCAACTCCGGATCGAGGTGAGAAGCCGCAGAACCACAGACCAGAACTCCTTCAGCTTCTTCTCACCAACCGGTCCGGAAGTGAAGAGGACCCTAAACTTCCTCCCAACAACTTTATGCCCCCCCATTCACAAGCACCTTCCCTAACCTAATAAACTATTCCCCTAACTTCCTTGGCCTGCCCTGGGGTCAAAAGCCCCTCCTTCCTATGCATTCATCCAGGGCTGCCTATACGAGCGCTACCTGATGCGCACATAAAGCTTCTAGTGGAGTTAACGCGCAAGCGGTAGCATTAAATACTGCTCCACTTGTAATCTGGCCCCTTGTAATTACAAGACATTTCTGTTATCTCGCCTTAGAATCACATATCAGCCAAGTATAAACATTTTTAAAACAAATCAACTTATTTGATGGCATTGTTTTTAAATATTGAAACTCCACCCATGAGTTGCTTTTGCTTGAGGAACCAGTCTGAGCTGAGTCTGCAGTTGAAATTTCTAGCACCTGTTAATGCCAATTAGGGACAGATATGTAGCAGGGTTAGTATTGATAAGTCAGGAGTGTTTTTTTTTGAGAATTAGAAAAGCCACCATTTTTTTACATTATGTGTCCCCCTTTTACATTACATAAAAAGGGGACAATATAAATCTTGAAAGTATTTCACAAAGTTGTTTCACAATAAATAGCTAATTTGTTTATATTTAAATCTCAAGGTATTAACTTTCCTTTAAAGAAGTATTCCATATCCTCATAGTCCATCCAAGCCATTGACAACCCTTTAACTGCAATTTACAATTACCAACCCTGTACTGTGCGGTTTTGCTTCTCATATTTTGTTTTCATGTCACAAATCTTTTTATTATTATTATTATCATCATTTATTTATTTGTAGAGCGCAACAAATTCTGTAGAGCTAATTTAATTAAGAACAAAACTTTAATAAGGTCAACAATACAGAATTAGCATTTAAACCAATTAAATGTCAAAACAAGAGGAAATTCCTCAAGAACAACATATTTTACCAAGTTCTTAAAAATCTGTTTTTTAATAAAAAAAATGTATTGTGACAAAAAGTATAAAGAATACAAATATCAATGGAGATGTCAATGAGATCTATAAAAAAAAACAATGTAATTATCAACAATACAGACAAGCATGTAGGTCACTTCAAACAGAGATAAGAAAATACACTCATAATTCTGCAAGCCTCACATTTTACATATTTATATTGTATGAAAATAGAACAGATATTAGAATAATGAACATTTTCTCTTAGGGCAGGCCACGCCTGGGCCAATTTACTAGAACATATAAGAAAATCTAATTGTGGTGTTGAATAACAGATGGAAAGAAAGAAAAGACTCTCCCTATGGGATTCCCACATAAGATCCCAGCAGACACGATCACCCAGCGCCTTCTCTGCATCTAAAGAAAATATCGAGAAGGGTCGCTCTATCCTCGAAAAAAAAAAGAAAATATTCAGTAGTCTTCAAGTGTTATCAGGACCTTCTCTATGAAGCATGAATCCTACCTGATTGGGGTGGAGGGGATATGATAATAGAGCGGTCAGATATCTGTATTGATCAATAATACAGGTCTGTAGTTCTCGCACAGAGAAGGGTCTTTGCCTTGTTTGTAGGGTGACCATATTGCCGCTTTAAAAAGGGACACATATGAAACATACATATGTCAGGGTTCTTATACAAAACATTTCTTTAAACAGTCCTGAAAACACCCCTGACATATGCATTTTTCATAGGCGTCCCTTTTTAAAGCGGCAATATGGTCACCTTACTTGTTTGGGAATTATTTCATTACAATTTTAATAAATAAGATTATAAACAACAGTGTATGTGATTTTCCCCCTTAAACTCTATAGTAAAAAGGAGTTGTCCTCATATAAACAAGAGCCTTTCAGTATAGTTCTGTAACTTTGATCTGCACATTAGGGCTTCTATGAGTCTCTATACAAATAAGTGCACATTTATTCACGCCAGGTCATCACTATAACCACAGTTATTACAGGGCTAAAAAAACCTATATAACAACTTTATTTTAAAGAGGGGCTTAGAGGCTTTAAAGCATGGTGTATTGGGGGTCTCTAGGCCTTTTTGATGGCCTATTAGAGGAGTGTTTATATGTGTAGTGAATTAAAGGGACATGAAACCCAACAATTTTCTTTCATTATTCAGACAGAGCACACAGTTTTAAACACCTTTCCAATGTACTTCTATTATCAATTTTGCTTCATTCTCTTGGTATCCTATATTGAAGTAGCAGCAATGCATTATTGGGAGGTAGCTGAACACATCAGTAAGCCAATGATAAGAGGTATATTTTTACAGCCACCAATCAACAGCTAGCTCCCAGCTCCTAAGCCTACCTATCTATCTTTTCAACAAAGGATACCAAGAGAATGAAGCAAATTAGATAAAAGAAGTATATTTGAAAGTTGTTTTAAATTGTTTGTGCTATCGGGGAAGTTTAATTTGGAATTTTTTTGTCTTTTTAAATAAATCTGACAGTGCTTATTTTTAAGAAACGTTATAAATGCCAATAAATATAGATTATCTAATTGGCAAGCAGTTACAGGAGGTGATGAATGAACATTTGTATTTATTAAATGGCACAGCTATGATTTGTTTTGTCAGCATGTGAACATATTGTACCAGGACATTCTGTAAAAAAACAATTGTGTGTGTACCTGGCTGTGTAAGAGCTCTATATCAGTAGCATTATACAGCTGGTGGGGCAAGGTTTAATACAACAAACCCTACCAAAGGCACACTGTCAGCAAATATTGTACAGCTTTTCATTGCTTGATATGTCATTATTAGAAACCTTTTTTTTCTTATTTTTCTGCTTCCTTCACTATCATGTTTTGTTTCCTTTGGAACTTGTAAGATTTTCTCATATTTTATCACTTTTAGTTATTCAATTTCTCTCTTTTTTTCTAACTTCTGTTCACATCATCTGTCTTACCTCCTCTCACACAATTGGTTGGCTAAGGTCACAGTCAGGGCCAGACAGGATTAAAAATAGGTATGTAGGGTCACCAGCTGTCATCTATAAAAATACTGGACAGCATGAGGATGACCCAGGGACAGGGAGTGAAGCTGAGGTTAGATCACAGATCACACACCTGGCCCTGCACTCCCTCTATAAACCACATACCAACATTAAACCACATATTAGACCCACATGTCCCTGCAGTCACTCAAGAACTGTAGAAAACTCACACTCAGATGTGACTGTAACAAATAGAAAGGATGTTGCTGCTGTTCCAAAAGAGATTATTTTATATGGCTTCACCCGTAAACTTTTCTGCTATGTTTCCTGCAAATGGGAAGGAAGAAAGAAGATTTCAATAAAAACGCAATGTAATACTTGGTTGTGGTGCAGTATGAGAGGAGTACACTTTCGGCTAGATTACGAGTTTTGCGTTATGAGGGGTGCGGTGCTAACTTGCGCGCTATTGTCACCGCTCACTTACCTACAGCGCTGGTATTACAGGTTTTCATAAACCCGGCGTTAACAGTCAAGAAGTGAGCGTAGAGCAAAATTGTGCTCCATACCGCACTCCAATACCAGCGCTGCTTAAGTCCGCGGTTAGCTGGTTGTACAGACATCAGTGGGGAGAGCCGGCTGAAAAAAAGCCTAACACCTGCAATAAAGCAGCATAAAGCTCCGTAGCGCAGCCCCATTGATTCCTATGGGGAAACAAATTTTATGTTTACACCTAACACCCTAACATGAACCCCGAGTTTAAACACCCCTAAACTTACACTTATTAACCCCTAATCTGCTGCCCCCGACATCGCCGACAACAACATTATACTTATTAACCCCTAATCTGCCGCTCCGGACATCGCCGCCACTATAATAACCATATTAACCCCTAAACCTCCGCACTCCTGCATCGCAAAAACTAGTTAAATATTATTAACCCCTAATCTGCCACCCCTAACATCGCCGCCACCTACCTACATTTATTAACCCCTAATCTGTCGCCCCCAACATCGCCGCCACTATACTAAATTTATTAACCCCTAAACCTAAGTCTAACCCTAACCCTAACACCCCCTAACTTTAATATAATTAAAATAAATCTAAATAATAACTATTAATAACTAAATAATTCCTATTTAAAACTAAATACTTACCTGTAAAATAAACCCTAAGCTAGCTACAATATAACTAATAGTTACAATGTAACTATTAGTTTACATTGTATCTAGCTTAGGGTTTATTTTTATTTTACAGGCAAATTTGTATTTATTTTAACTAGGTAGAATAGTTAGTAAATAGTTATTAACTATTTACTAACTACCTAGCTAAAATAAATACAAATTTACCTGTAAAATATAACCTAACCTGAGTTACACTAACACCTAACCTTACACTACAATTAAATAAATTACCTAAATTACAACAAAGCCCCCCACTAAATTACACAAAATAAAAAAAGACATTATCAGATATTTAAACTAATTACACCTAATCTAATAGCCCTATCAAAATAAAAAAGCCCTACCAAAATAAAAAAAAAACCCTAGCCTAAACTAAGCTACCAAAAGGGCCTTTTGTGGGACATTGCCCCAAAGAAATCAGCTCTTTTACCTGTATAAAAAATACAAAAAAAAACCCCAACAGTAAAACCTACCACCCACACAACCAAACCCCCAAATAAAAACCTAACTAAAAAAACCTAAGCTCCCCATTGCCCTGAAAAGGGCATTTGTATGGGCATTGCCCTAATCTAAAACTAAAACCTACCCAATAAACCCTTAAAAAAAAACTAACACTAACCCCGAAGATCCACTTACAGTTTTGAAGACCGGACATCCATCCTCAGCGAAGCCGGGAGAAGCGGCAAGAAGTCCTCAACGAAGCAAGGACAAGTCTTCATCCAACCAGGCAGAAGTCTTCATTCAGACAGCATCTTCTATCTTCATCCATTTCTATCAGCCAATCGGAATTAAGGTTTAAAAAATCCTATTGGCTGTTGCAATCAGCCAATAGGATTGAGCTTCAATCCTATTGGCTGTTGCAATCAGCCAATAGGATTGAGCTTGCATACTATTGGCTGATTGGAACAGCCAATAGAATGCAAGCTCAATCCTATTGGCTGATTGGATCAGCCAATAGGATTGAAGCTCAATCCTATTGGCTGATTGCATCAGCAAATATGATTTTTTCCCCTTTAATTCCAATTGGCTAATAGAATTCTATCAGCCAATCAGAATTCAAGGGACGCCATCTTGGATGATGTCCCTTAAAGGAACCTTCATTCTTTAGTCGCCGTCGAAAAAAGAGGATGCTCTGTGCCGGATGTCTTGAAAATGGAGCCGCTCTGCGCCGGATGGATGAAGATAGAAGATGCTGTCTGGATGAAGACTTCTGCCCATCTGGAGGACCACTTCTGCCGGCTTGGATAAAGACTTCTCCCGGCTTAGTTGAGGACTTCTCCCAGCTTCGGTGAAGATGGATGTCCGGTTTTCAAAACTGTAAGTGGATCTTCGGGGGTTAGTGTTAGTTTTTTTTAAAGGTTTATTGGGTGGGTTTTAGTTTTAGATTAGGGCTTTTGGGCTGAAAAAGAGCTAAATGCCCTTTAAAGGGCAATGTCCATACAAATGCCCTTTTCAGGGCAATGGGGAGATTAGGTTTTTTTAGTTAGGTTTTTATTTGGGGGTTTTGGTTGTGTGGGTAGTGGGTATTACTGTTGGGGGTTTGTTTGTATTTTTTTTACAGGTAAAAGAGCAGATTTCTTTGGGGCAATGCACAGCAAAAGGCCCTTTTAAGGGCTATTGGTAGTTTAGTTTAGGCTAGGGTTTTTTTTTATTTTGGGGGGGGGGCTTTTTTATTTTGATAGGGCTATTAGTTTAGGTGTAATTAGTTTAAATATCTGATAATGTCTTTTTTATTTTATGCAATTTAGTGGGGGGGTTTGTAATTTAGGTAATTGTATTTAATTGTAGTGTAAGGTTAGGTGTTAGTGTAACTCAGGTTAGGTTTTATTTTACAGGTAAATTTGTATTTATTTTAGCTAGGTAGTTAGTAAATAGTTAATAACTATTTACTAACTATTCTACCTAGTTAAAATAAATACAAACTTGCCTGTAAAATAAAAATAAACCCTAAGCTAGCTACAATGTAACTATTAGTTATATTGTAGCTAGCTTAGGGTTTATTTTACAGATAAGTATTTAGTTTTAAATAGGAATAATTTAGGTAATTATAGTAATATTTATTTAGATTTATTTTAATTATATTTAAGTTAGGGGGTGTTAGAGTTAGGGTTAGACTTCGGTTTAGGGGTTAATAACTTTAGTATAGTGGCGGCAACGTTGGGGGCGGCAGATTAGGGGTCAATAAATGTAGGTAGGTGGCGGCGATGTTAGGGGCGGCAGATTAGGGGTAAATAATATTCAACTAGTGTTTGCAAGGCGGGAGTGTCGGCGGTTTAGGGGTTAACATGTTTATTCTAGTGGCAGCGATGTCCGGAGTGGCATATCAGGGGTTAATAATTTTATTTTAGTGTTTGCGATGCGGGAGGGCCTCGGTTTAGGGGTTAATAGGTAGTTTATGGGTGTTAATGTACTTTTTAACACTTTAGTTATGAGTTTTATGCTACAGCTTTGTAGCGTAAAACTCATAACTACTGACTTTAGAATGCGTTACGAATCTTGCGGGATAGGCTGTACCGCTCACTTTTTGGCCTCCTAGAAAAAGCGTGTAATATCGGCGCTATGGAAGTCCCATTGAAAAAAGACTTTACGCAAATTGCATGTGGATTCCGAAAAAGGCAGGGTGGTGAAAGAATCCATCAGGTGGATTCTTTCATCACCTCTTTTGCTCTCTGTCCCCCCTCTCTTTTGCTCTCTCTCCCCCCTATTTTGCTCTCTCTCCCCCCTCTTTTGCTCTCTTTCCTCCCTCTCTTTTGCTCTCTCTCCCCCTCTCTTTTGCTCTCTCTCCCCCCTCTCTTTTGCTCTCTCTCCCCTCTCTCTTATGCGCTCCCCCCGCCTCTCTTTTGCTCTCTCTCTTCCCTCTCTTTTGCTCTCTCCCCCCTCTCTTTTGCTCTCTCTCCTCTCTTTTGCTCTCTCTCCCACCTCTCTTTTGCTCTCTCTCCGCCTCTCTTTTGCTCTCTCCCCCCTCTCTTTTGCTCTCCCACCTCTCTTTTGCTCTCTCTCCCCCTCTCTTTTGCTCTCTCTCCCCCTCTCTTTTGCTCTACCTCTCCCCCCTTCCTTTTGCTCTTTTGCTCTCCCTCTTCTCCCTCTCTTTTGCTCTCCCTCTACATCCTCTCTTTTGCTCTACCTCTCCCCTCTCTTTTGCTCTCTCTTCCCCCTCTTATTTGCTCTCTCTCTTCCCTCTCATTTGCTCTCTCTCTCTCCCCTCTCTTTTGCTCTCTCTCTCCCCTCCTCTCTTTTGCTCTCCCTCTCCCCCCTCTCTTTTGCTCTCTCCTTTTTTTTTAGTATTAGGGCACTCCCACTCCCTCCCCTTCCCTGCTGAGTCACCCACCAGCCACCCACCCACACCTCCTGCCGGCACCAGCAGAAGATCGTTACAGAAGGTGACACACACAGTGTCACCGTCTGTAACGATCAGGCATCTGGCCTTATATGGAGACGGAGCACCGATAGCGCTAGTGTTATTTTAATGCTGAGAGTTAGAGCCCCTGAAGCTGTCTCGCCTGAGGTGGCTGCGCATGCATCCAACATTCCTTTAAAGATAAGTGCGCAACTGCCGACGGTGGTGGACGTGTTACAAACGCGATTATAGTTTATATATATATATTTTACAGTATCTATATTTTCTAATAATTGTTAATTTTTAAAAATATTTGATATTTAATATTTGAATAAGCTGATGTAAGATTAGTAATTATTCATGTGCACTAACCCAACATCGCGATATAGGTCTAATGCGGGTTAGCGCACATAAAGAATTGCTAAACTCAATGCCCAATATTGAAATATTACATATAAAATATTAAAAAATATTAATAAAAATTAAATTATTAAAAATTAGTATACGTACTGTAAAATATATATATACATTCTATGGATTTAGCATTTTTTTATAGTATGTATAATAATTTTTAATAAATTTTATTAATATTTTTTAATATTTTATATGTAATATTTTAAGCGTGTTACGCATATTTTACATTCCTTTGTTCTTCACATAGAATTTTTTTTAATCTTTATTATTAAATATATATTTCTATATATATCTGATAAGGTTAATGTAAAATAGATATCTATACCTATGTATCCATAGGAATAGATATATAGGTATAGGTATATACATATATATATATATATATATATATATATATATATATATATATATATATATGTATATATATATATATATATATATATATATATATATATATATATATATATATATATATATATACAGGGCCGGCTCAAGATGTTGTGCTGTCTGGATCCGAGAATGAAATTACACCCCCTGCCCCAGTAGTAACATTACTGATTAGCATATCAACCTAACAGCCTGGCCGCTGACCTTACTAAGCCTGCCTACCTGTTTGCAACCAATGATTATGCACAATTGTATAATACGTGGGAAGGTAGTTAGGGAAGAGATGCACTTGTCCCACCTTGAATGTTGCCCCTGACCAGTTTTGTGTCTTTGTGCATGAGGAAGTTATACTGCTGGGAGCCTGAGACTTCCCCCATGAGACTTAAAAGTGATCTGGGTCTGACAGTGACTGACTAAGTCAATAAAGTGCTGCCCCTTTATTAAGTGATGTCTGGGTCCATTGGACCCACTTGGTCTCATGGTTGAGCTGGCCCTGTATATATAAATATGCACTTACAATAATAATTACACTGTTTTGTATGTAAAGAACATTGGAATGTAAACTATTCAGGACTGCTGTTGGGTTAGCGCATGAGCACTAGGTGTTATTTTTTTTTCCTCTGCCTTCTCCATTACTCACACACTCCATCCACATACAAGTACTTCATCCTACTGTAACTGCTTTTTGTATTAAGCAAGACCATTAGGAGAGATCGTTGGAATAAGCAGTGAGCCAGTAGAGCCGCCGCGTGCAAACTGCACTTAAGAGCGGATACGTCCTTTTACTACATTAGGAGAATACAGATTAACCAGCTGGGAAAGCTTTTAAAAAAAGAAAATCGACACCAGCCAATAAGATCTGAGTACTCTGACAGCCTCTGCACATGTGACCGCAACGGTCGAGGACTCGAATCTCCACGGAGATAGAGCAGCTTGTAAGTTTGGTGTTCCCTGTGTCAAATACCACCCTGAAGGAGTAAGGTAATATGTACTTATCTGTCTGGGACTGCTAACATAACGAACACTCTGCCTTGGATCTACATTGTCTTTTAACCGTTTTGAAATTGTTATTAATCAGCGGTCCTGACTGAAACTTTTAATATCATTTGATAATCATCTTAAGTGGTGCCAATATTCTAGATCAACTGATTTTATTTGTTTAAATATATCGGAGACATCTGATTTTTATATTGTTTGTATCCAACGATTATCTGTTGTAGCTTTTTACTTATTTGTAAATGAGGTGTAATTAAACTTCCTTTATATACCTTTCTTTTGCCATCTAGTAGTTTTCACTTAGTTAGGCACATTTGCCATTTAGATCTATACTGGTTCTATCTGTAAACCTTTAGCCTTTGAGCACTCCTAATTTAGGTTTTGATTTTTTCTGATATTTGCCGTACTGTGGGGATCATTTAGGTTTATTTAGGAGTCTGGTTTACCATACTCTGCGCACACTCCTCAGATTGCACTATGTGCTTGCTTTAGTGAGAGAAAGAACAAAGGAAGTGCAGGGACCAGCATGGGCCTGGAGCGTGCTAAGGGTTAAGGCTGAAGGAATGTGAGATAGGAGAAGAGGGTGGGATAGATGAGGCAATAAAATTGCAGGACTAGGGGATGGGCCCCCACCTCCCCTCTCCTTACCTTATGAGCTGGACACCAGGCATTGCTGCTTCCTCTCCATCTGGATCCAGAGGCTGAGAAGTTTGTGAAAAGGATTCACAAATGTTACTAGCCTCTGTTCCAATACAGCCTCAGGGCCCCCAATTAGCTCCACACATACAGGCCCCTGAATCAATTGGTGTGGTGGGGAGGGAAGTATCACAGCCTTTAGTAAATAGTGAGCAAGTAGCTTCATTATTTGCAGCAATCCCCCCTGCTGCTGCAGTCGCTGTTTCTAATTTTTTGGCCTCCATTGCAACTGCAATGGCTGCCTCAGCACCCAGGCTGGAATCCATAGTAAGCGCAGATGACCCTCAGGGTAGGTCCCCCGCCCCCCTGATGCCCCACAGCCCTTCCTCCATACCGCAGGCTGCTCCTTTACAACCCACCCCAGTCCTGGCCACTATGGCTTCTGCATCACATTTCCAGGGCACAGGCCCTTACCTTGGAGGCCCTCCCTGCCCTCCGTTAAGCACTACACACATCCAGCTCCAAGAGGAACGCACTTACCCTCCGCAGCGGTAACAATCGTGCATTGCAACAGGCACCAGGGTCACATCCGGGGGTTAATCCAAACACGGAAATGAATGAAGGGGTTAACGGGGCCCATAGGCAAACACAGAGCAGGTCGCCAGTTGTTACCATGCCCTTAAAGCCTCAGAGGCAAGTCAGAGGCAGAGGGCACGCAAGAAATTCAAAGCTAGGTATTACACAAAAGAGGAACACACTTATTAAGGGACGACAGTCCAAAAAATCACTACAGTTTATTAGTGGCAATTTGCCCAGGCATAATCCATCTCATAACAGGATGGATTCACACATATATGTGGTGAATGAGGAATGCACTGTTGCTAATAGTGCTGGTCCCCCTGCAGCACCCCCTAATCCAGTGTCACATATGTTGAATGTTCCCCCTCCCATTGATCTGATAGCCTGCCCTAGTGTGAATGAAAGGGCGTGTTTTGAATGGCCATGCACGAGGGCCTACCACAGCCCACTATGGAGTGAATGCATCTGCCCAAGGGTCACATTGTTTCCCAGCTGTAGGATCTCTGAGCAGGGGAGGGATTGCAGGGGAAAGGGCGGCCAGGTTAGTTGAGGACAGGGAGATGGGAGGCCAGGTTAATCACAACCTGTATTCCTTGCATGACCCTTCCCCTCTCTAGTTTCTAACCCTGTCTCCCCCAACCTCAATGTACAAAGTGCTTGCCAATTGTTAAATCTTTTGCAGGGAGCCTTAGGATCAGCTGAAGCAGCTCCAACATCGGCTTCTGCGGTACCCCAGATGAATTGTGTGGACATGAACACTTCCAGAACTCAGGCAGTGCCATCCACGGCCACAACTTCAGCAGCACAAGAACCAGCGGCAGATCCGGGTTGGCCCATGCAAGAGCACAGGTCGGCAGAGCACGGTGAGTTCACTTCATTTACGCATGACCGCCATGACTCTTCTGACTCTTCTCATACAGACTCTGATTCAGATAGTGACACATCTTTAGGGCTTCAGAGTAAGGGTCAACAGAGGATGTTCAGGATGATTAAGAAAATCCTAAAGGGTGATAAGTCAGGGGCTGGAAAACAAACCAGTGTAGCGCCAGCGCAGCCTCTTCAAAGGGAAATAGGCCCCTCTTTAACCCATAATTTCATACACACACATGCTGCTACATCAGAGAGAAGGGCGGCAG
Source organism: Bombina bombina (assembly GCF_027579735.1). Taxonomy (NCBI): domain Eukaryota; kingdom Metazoa; phylum Chordata; class Amphibia; order Anura; family Bombinatoridae; genus Bombina; species Bombina bombina. Next base: position 612,258,418 of record NC_069499.1, on the reverse strand, counting down.
TATATGGTGACTCTCACCCATCAAAAATGTATTCCCTACATGCACATTTACGACCAAAGGTCATAAAACGGATTCAACAAGGTAAATATGTTAACATATTTGACTTGTCCGTGGACGCTTATAGGCAAAGGGAAAGAAGTTCAGAAGGGACAGGGCCTAAAAGATTCAAGCGCCCTGACACGTTCGATGAGTGGCTTTTATGTTTTAGGGTCTTCTCGTCATGTTATTTAGAGAAATACCCCTCACAAAGCTTAGCTATCCTGAAATACACAGATATCATACACTGGATCCAGAAATATTATGCTGAGGGGACTTGGAGGGACTATGACTCAGAGTTTAGACGTAAGATGGCAGGTAACCCCACGCTAACACTGATTAAAAATTATGGCAGCGAATGGGCCACAATAGTGCTTACACTCCTCAACTCACTAGCACACATAATCAGCCATTTCGAGGGAGCAGGAATAGGAAGAGAGGGGGAGCATGTTGGTCATATCAGGAAAGAAAATGCGAAAGGGGTAACTCTTGTAATTTTAGACACGCCTGCAGGTTCAGCACAGGCACACATCCAGGATGTGATTGCCCCAAAAGTAAGGAAAACCCCACAGGCAGAAGAACTCATGCAGCAAACCCAATGCCAAAAAGCGGAGTCTCCGGTGAAGGCTCGCGAGCTTGAGCCATGGTTGCGGGTATACCCAGATCAGGAGGCTGCAAGGTTACTATGGGAGGGGTTTAGCAAGGGGTTTATTATCCCAACACACGCACAAATCAAGGGTTCACGGGTACACAGGAACCTGATTTCTGCTTATCAAAACCCCCAGGCAGTCATAGGCAAATTAACAAGGAATTGTACCTGGGACGGATGGTAGGCCCCTTTTCTGACCCACCACTCAAAAACCTAGTAGTATCCCCACTGGGGGTAGTGCCCAAAAAAGAGGAGGGCAAGTTTCGCCTCATTCAGCACCTTTCTCACCCTAAGGGTAGCTCAGTCAATGATGCCATAGACCCTCAACTCACGTCAGTGCGATATCAGTCCTTTCATAGTTAGTGCATTAGACTTAGTGAGACGGGTGGGAAGGGGGGCTTTATTGGCGAAACTTGATATAGAATCTGCATTCGGCTTGTTGCCCCTCCACCCATCCGTATTTTCACTTATGGGTTGTAAATTCCAGGGCATGTATTATGTAGATCGCTGCCTACCTATGGGTTGCGCCCTTTCTTGCGCGCTATTCGAAACTTTCAGTACTTTCCTTCATTGGGTAGTGGCACACAGCACTGACAGTGACTCCTTGGCCCATTATCTGGATGACTTCCTCCTAGTCGGTAGGCACAACACAGATGAATGTCTGGCTTTAATGAGCAAGACGCGGAGACTTATGGCTCAATTTGGTGTCCCCCTAGCAGAGGACAAAACTAAAGGCCCAACCACTCGTTTAACTTTCCTGGGAATAGAGATAGACACCAGAGAGATGCTTTGTAGGCTTCCAGCTGAGAAAGTGCATGCTATGCTGGAAGCAGTTCGAGCGGCTACTTCAGCACGGGTAATTACCCTAAATCAATTACAATCCCTCTTAGGACTACTCAACTTTGCATGCAGGGTCATACCTATGGGTCGGGTCTTTAATCGCAGATTGGAAAAAGAGCTTAGCCGAAAACGTAAGCCCAAGGACAAAATTCCCATAAATAAAGATATGGTAGTCCTTTCTTCAACAGTTCAATGGAGTGCCGTTGTGGCGCACTGGTCCAATAAAGAGTCAGCTTCTGCACCTATTCACAGATGCAGCAGGGGCGCATGGCTATGGGGCATATTTTCAGGGTCAGTGGGCGGCAGGTCAGTGGCCCACTCAATAGGCGACGTTGGGCTTGACCCGCAATCTTACTCTCCTCAAACTATTTCCCATAGTCCTATCGGTAGAACTATGGGGAAAACAATTTGCTAACCGAATAGTGGTGTTCTGGACGGATAATATCAGCGTTGTGTATGCCATCAACAACCTGTCTGCTAAGTCAGCCACGATGGTGACCTTACTACGTCACCTAGTATTGCGATGCTTAGAGCTCAATATTCAGTTTCAAGCTCGACACGTGCCAGGGGTTAACAAAGTAGTGGCAGATGCTTTGTCTAGATTTGAGTGGGAGACTTTTAGACGTTTAGTTCCAAACGCAGCCTTAGTAGGTTTAAAATGTCCTGATTTCCTTTGCAGCTTATAGGTCCTGGATAGCCGTATTGCCCCTAGTGCGGGCCTCCTTAGCCACGTCCACTTGGTACTCCTATGTCAGACTCTGGGACGAATGGGATCAATTTTGCAGCTCAAAGGGCGTAGACACTACTGAGGGATCCCAGGCAATATTATGTGAATGGCTGGTGAGTTTGCATGCCACTGGCGCGAGGAAGGGGGCCATTCAATCACGCCTTGCAGCTCTAACTTTTTTCTACCGTTCAGTGGCCTTACCAAACCCAACCAATTCCTTTTTTGTCCGGCAAGCGGTAAAGGGTTGGGGTAGATCTCAGCCCACAAACAAAGATGCCAGAGAGCCCATTACAAGGGACTGCCTTGAACGGTTGGTCTCTAAGTTGGAAGGCGTCTGCCACTCTCCATTTGAAGTATTATCGTTCAGCACAGCATTTACATTGGCCTTTTCAGCGGCTCTCAGGGTAAGCGAGTTGGTAGCCCCTAAAAAATCTGCATTAGGCGTAGGAGTGCAATTAGACCACGTTGCGGCTTCCCCAGGCGCTATTCTTTTGTTTATTCCCCGTTCCAAAACGGACCAATCAGGGAAGGGCCAATGGCTTACTATTAATACAGTTGCGGACAGCCCATGCTGCCCAGTGCGTCTAATTAATGCTTATTTAGCGCAGCAACCACAAAGGCACGGACAGTTTTTAATTCACGCAAATGGCAAGTCCCTTTCTATATTCCAATTCAGGCGGATCTTGAATCGCGCTGCTGCGGCGGCAGGGTTAAATGTACAAAAGATTACACCTCACTCGTTTCGCATTGGCGCAGCTACCAGTGCAGCATTAATGGGTTCTTTAAACGAGGACATCAAGCGCATGGGCCGTTGGCGCTCTAATCGCTTTAAGGATTACGTCTGGCCAATCGTGTAAAATTATGTAAAAAAAAATAAAATTCTTTTCTTGTATGTTAATCTGCTTTGTCTTCACAGCAATGTCATCGGGAGCAAAGCGAATTTTGATCGCGGGACATTCCTACGTCCACTGGGCTGCCCTACGATGTATCTCACGCCCAGGGGGCCAGAATTTAGGTTTTCCCTCGTCAAAAGTATCCATCAGATGGTTGGGAAGTAGGGGCATGTGTTGGCCACAGTTACCAGAAATCATTACAGAAGCCCTTTTAAGGTGGGAGAGGCCGCATATTCTCATACTTCATCTAGGGGGAAATTACCTGGGTGCTGTCCCGGTGCTACATCTAACGAAGGCTATGCAGGCAGACATTAGTTGGATCAAAACACGCATACCCCATATCACCTTGGGTTGGTCCAACATTATACCCCACCGGCAGTGGTGACACATGGCTGCTCACGGGGCAGCTTATAGAGTAAGAAAGAACGTGAATTCCTCCATGGCTAGAACCGTCACAGAGTTGGGGGGTTTCGTGGTACGGCACGATTCCATCACAGCCGACAGATCAGAGCTATATAGGAGGGATCAGGTACATTTATCAGATGTGGGTCTCGATCTCTTTATTACAAACCTACGTAAAGCTATTGCACCCTTCCTGTAAGTCAGGTTGAGGTTGGTGGCGGCAAGGGCATCAGTAAAATGCTTCCTTGTGGTGGGAGGTCACGGCCCCGTTGAGTTAGAGAAGGTCGCTAGAGGGAGTGATGGTAAAGTTGGCGAGGGGAGGCGGTAGACCTCAAGTGCGCAGGAGGTAACCCCTCTCCCTCTCCCCACCCCATGGGGGGGGGGGTGGGTCACGTGATCTCAGGAACCTCTCAGTTACATCTCCGGTGGGCAGAGCCACGTAATCTGTTGACCCCGTTGGGGGTAAAGGGGGGGCCGTTGATCTCCTGTGGTACTGGGTTAGTTTGATCTCTGTTGCCGCCATCATAGTCATCTGTTGGTTCATATTTAGAGCAAGTTTAAGAATTAATAAAATACATTTTGACCTGTGACGGTCAAAACATTTCCCAACAAGAAGTTGTCCGTGTCTTATTTCAGTAATTAAGCAGTCGTTGTGTGTATATATATATATATATATATATATATATATATATATATATATATATATATATATATATATATATATATATAGTGTTAAGTTCCTCTTTTGCTGGAAACAGACCGATAGGCCTTTAATCCCTTAAGTAATGATGAACTAGGTGGCAGTCAGGAGCATGACAGTAGAATATCAGAGCTAGGTATCTGTCCTGTTAACTTTAGAAAAGCACAATAGGAAGACCCCTCTCTGGCGAAGCTATAAAGAATATTCAGGTTTCTAATGACCCTCTTGTGCAGCCATATAGGGTCCTTTCTTATCCTTATTTTGAGGTTGTAGATTATTTCATTTACAGAGTTGATATCTTAAAACTGCTGCTAGTTCCTCAACCTTTTAGACACACAGTGCTAAATCTCACACATAGTCACATATTGGGAGGTCATTTAGGCATCGGGAAAACAAGAGAAAGAGTCTTACAAAGGTTCTATTGGCCTAGATTTTTTTATTCAATATCCTAAAATTGCTTATCTTGCCCTGAGTGTCAGTGTACAGCCCTATTTAAAGCAGAGCATAGTCCTCTAGTACCATTACCGTTGGGCCGATTCTCCACTCTACTACAGGATTAAGTCCAGATTTTACTCAGTCTTTTCTCACTCTCAGCTAGATTATGAGTTTAGCGTTATGACTCAAATAGCAGCGTTATGGGCCATAACGCATTATTTTCCCTAACGCAGCCATTACGAGTCATGTCGGTATAGGTGTACCGCAAGCCTTTTAGCCTGTAAAGCAACGTCAGTACCGCACTCTTAAAAATTACATTTTTTCATGGGATTCCCATAGCGCTGGTATTATGAGTTTTGCGTTCTGGCTAAAAAAAACAGCGTTACAGTCTAAAACGACAAGATCCGTAACGCTATCTAAAGTCAGTAGTTATTAGTGTTACGCTACAAATCTGTAACATAAAACTCATAACTAAACTGCTACAAAGTACACTAACACCCATAAACTACCTCTTAAACCCTAAACCGAGGCCCTCCCACATCGCAAACACTATATTAAATTTATTAATCCTAATCTGCCGCTCCCGACATCGCCACCACTAAATATTTTTATTAACCCCTATTCCGCCGCTCCCCGACATCGTCACCACTATAATAAACCTATTAACCCCCTAACTGCCGCCCTCCCGCATTGCAAAAACTATTTAAATATAATTAAGGCCTAATCTGCCGCCACTATAATAAACCTATTAACCCCTAAACCGCAAGCCCCCACAACGAAATATACTAAGGTAAACTATTAACCCCTAAACCGAAAGCCCCCCACCACACAATAAACTAAATTAAACTAGTAACCCCTAAACCTAACGCCCCCCCCCTAACTTTATATTAAAATTACAATTTCCCTAGCTTAAATTAAATTAAAATTTACCTGTCAAATTAAAAAAGCTAAGTCTAAACTAACAATTAAACTAAAACTAAAATTAAACTAACTACCAATTCAATTAAACTAAAATAATAATAATAATTAAAAAAATCCTAACATTACTCAAAAAATTACAAACGATCTAAATACAAAAAATTAAAAAGACAATTACAAAAAATAACAAACACTAAATTACGAAAAATAACAAATGAAATTATCAAAAATGAAAAAGAATTACACCTAATCTAATAGCCCACCCAAAATTAAAAAAAAACCTAGCCTAAATAAACTACCAATAGCCCTTAAAAGAGCCTTTTGTGGGGCATTGCCCCAAAGATATTAGCTCTTTTCCCTGAAAAAAAAATACCCCCCCAACAGTAAAACCCACCACCCAACCAACCCCCCAAAATAAAAAACCGAACTCTAAAAAAAACTTAAGCTACCCATTGCCATAAAAAAGGGCATTTGGATGGGCATTGCCCTTAAAAGGGCATTTAGCTCTTTTACATGACCAAACCCTAAACTAAAAATAAAACCAACTCAAAAAACCCTTAACAAAACCTAACACTAACCCCTGAAGATCCACTTACAGTTTTTTAAGTCCCCCTTGAACGATCTTCATCCAGACGATGAGAAGTCTTCATCCAGGCGGCCTCTTCAATCTTCATCTCAGCGGCGAAGTCCTCATCCAAGCGGCGAAAAGTCTTCATCCAGGTGGCCTCTTCAATCTTCATCCAGGCAGCATCTTCTATCTTGATCCCGACGGCGCGGAGTGGGTACACCCTGAAGACATCCGGCGCGGAGCATACTCTTCATACGGTTGCCGCCGTACACTGAATCTTCAATGCAAGGTACGCGATTCAAGATGGCGTCCCTTGCATTCCTATTGGCTTAAAAATTTGAGTCAGCCTATAGAATGAGAGCTGCTAAAATCCTATTGGCTGTTCAAAACATCTTGAATCGCGTACCTTGCATTGAAGATTCAGTAAAATCCTATTGGCTGTTCAAATCAGCCAATAGGATTCAAGCAGCTCTCATTCTATTGGCTGATTCAAAAGATGATGCCTACAAAAGACCCTTTTAAGGGACCCCGAAAAAAGGTCCTTTTAAGGGTCCTTGGTAGTTTGGGGGGTGGGGGTTTGTATACTGTTAGTGGGGTGTTTGTTTGTTTGTTTTTGTAGCAATAGAGCTGTTTAAAGGGAAATTAAACTCACATTTTTTCTTTCATGATTCAGATAGAGAATACAATTTTAAACATTATTCCAATTTACTTCTATCATCTAATTTGCTTCATTTTTTAGATATCCTTTGTTAAAGAAACAGCAGTGCACATGACTGAGCCAATCACACGAGGAATCTATGTGCAGCCACCAATCAGCAGATTCTGAGCCTATCTAGATATGCTTTTAAGCAAAGGAAATCAAAAGAATGAAGCAAATTAGATAATAGAAGTAAATTAGAAAGTTGTTTAAAATTGCATACTCTTTCTAAATCATGAAAGAAAAAATTTGGGTTTAATGCCCCTTTAACTTAGGGCAATGCCCTACAAAAGTACCCTTTAAGGGCCCCCAAAACTACCTTTTAAGGGCCCTTGGTAGTTTATTCTAGATTAGGCTTTTTTATTTCGGGGGTGGTTTTTTCTTTTAAAGGGTATTAGAATAGGGTAATTTTGTTTGTTTGTTTTTGTAATGGTAGTTTTTTTTTATTTTTTGTAATGGTAGGTTTTTTATTTTTTGTAATTTTAGGTTTTAGTGTAAGGTAGCTTAGGTTTTATTTCACAGGTAATTTTGTATTTATTTTAACTAGGTAGTTATTAAATAGTTAATAACTATTTATTAACTAGTCTACCTAATTAAAATAAATCCAAACTTACCTGTGAAATAAAAATAAAACCTAAGCTACAATAATATAACCTTAGGTTTTATTTTACAGGTAAGTATTTAGTTTTAAATAGGTATTATTTAGTTAATAATTGTAAATTTAATTTAGATCTATTATAATTATGTTAAACTTAGGAGGTGTTAGGGTTGGGGTTAGGGTTACGTTAGAGTTAGGTTTAGGGATAGGTGTAGGGGTTAATAGTTTAATTTAGGTTGTTGAAATGTGGGGGGCTGGCGGTTTAGGGGTTAATAGGTTTATTTAGTGGTAGTGATGTGGGAGGCCAGAGGTTTAGGGGTTAATAACTTTATTTAGTTGCAGCGAATGTCGGGGAGCGGCGGAATAGGGGTTAATAACTTTAATATAGTGGTGGCAATGTTGGGGTGCGGCAGAATAGGGGTTAATAACTTTAGTATAGTGGCGGCGATATAGGGAGCGGCAGATTAGGGGTTAATACCTTTATTTAGGTGGCTGCGATATCTGGAGCGGCAGATTAGGGGTTAATAACTGTAGGCAGGCGTCGGCGATGTCGGGGGCAGCAGATTAGGGGTGTTTAGACATGGGGTTTATGTTAGGGTGTTAGGTTTAAACGTTAGTTTCTTTTTCCCTATAGACATCAATGGGGCTGCGTTACGGAGCTTTTCTTTCCGCGATTGCAGGTGTTAGACTTTTTTCTGACCCACTCTCCCCATTGATGTCTATGGGGAAAGCGTGCACGAGCACGTCAAAACAGCACTTGTTTTTGGTGCGGTATGGAGCTTAAAAGCACCATATCGCCCACACAAGCCAGGTTTTTTAAAACTGGTAACGGCAGCGCTATAGGGGATTAAATAACGCCACTTTTGTTGTGTTCATTAATTTCCCTATAGCACTCAAAACTCGTAATCTAGGCATCTGTTAATTCATTTGATCAATTTCCCATGGAGTGTGTTGAGGCTATAAAGGTCTCCTTAAGTGAGTAATGGTAGAGACTTGTGTCATTATGGTGAAGGAAAATGCTGAAGTGTATTATACATATATATATATATATATATATATATATATATATATATATATATATATATATATATATATATATATATATATATATATATATAATACATATACATATACTGTATATACACTTTTCATCAATAACCAATTCCAAATCAAATGCCTTGTAAAACGCAATTGCATTTTAATAGGTTCTAATGTATTTTGAATAGAAATATTAGAAATTCTTATGTTCTTTACTTAGAAATTAATGTTTTTATTTTTAAATATATATTTATATATAATAATAGCAAATGAACACACACTGGTTGAAAGATAATAACAATTTGCAAAGTAACTGTTGTTAATGGTATGTCCAAAATCGATCAAGTAGCATGAAACAACATCGATAACAGGCAACACTGTATTAATCAGTGACGGTCCTACTCCAGATACATGTAACAATGTAACAATGTGGTTAATGCTGGAAGACACTTTGTGCAATAGCAATACTGTAATCACATCAATGTAACAAGTTCACTTAGGTAAGCACAACTCGTGGCAGCAAACCATCATACCTTGTTCGTTGAAGCGCATACCTGACAAACATACGAGGTAACAAGTGGTCCATCTCACCGTACTGTTTTGCCACTATGTAGTGAATACCGAGCTCTATTGGGTCTGCAGAAAGACGCCTGTAGCCGACCGGGCTCAGTAGATTGGCACCTCACTCGACACAACGGCTGACGCTACCTTGTAGTTCCTCTTGTCAACACTGTAGCGGATTGAAAACGGAGTATCCCATACTCCTAACAGGTAATTGCAAGCAAACAAAATTCCATAATTCGATGCAGGTGGAAAAACTCAAAGTTTATTGTGCTGTGTTTTGCTGCGTTTTGTTTGGCCTTGTATGATTTTCCACTTTTGCACAATAAACTTTGAGTTTTTCCAGCTGCATCAGATTGCAGAATTTTGTTTGCTTAAATGTATATATATTAAAATATATATATATTCAAATATATATATATAGATATATATATATATATATGTGTATATATATATATATATATATATATATATATATATTTATATATATATTCCTTACACACCTTCAGGTTTAGCACAGCTAGTCTAGTTAGACTTTCTTTAGCGCACCCCATAGAAGTCGATGGGACCTATCTATCAAGCTCCGAATGGAGCTTGAGGCCCCGTGTTTCTGGCAAGCCTACAGGCTCACCAGAAACAGCAGTTATGTAGCAGCAGTCTAAAGGCCGCTGCTCCATAACCCTGTCCGCCTGCTCTGATGATGCGGACAGGAATCGCCGGAATTCAACCTGATCGAGTACGATCGGGTTGATTGACACCTCCCTGCTGGCAGCCGATTGGCCGCGAGTCTGCAGGGGGCGGCGTTGTACCAGCAGCTCTTGTGAGCTGCTGGTGCAATGCTGAATATGGAGAGCGTATTGCTCTCCGCATTCAGCGAGGTCTTGCGGACCTGATCCGCACTGTCGGATCAGGTCCACAAGACCTATGATAAATAGGCCTCTATGGGGAGAGGGAGTGCATTCATCATATACAAAGTCTTGAATTTAGTGCGCCTGGTCATTCACTCGCGTGCTAACTTTTTACTTTCAACTTGTAATACCAGTGCTTATCCGACAGCACTCATTTTTTTACCTTGAGCACAGTTAGTGCGGAAGAGCGATAAAAAAATGAACGCGCCACTTGTAATGAAGCTCTTAATCGGCCTACCATTCGACTGACTTTACTGAGCAACCAGTTAAAATTTAAACCAATATTAAGCTAGACATAGATAATATTTTTTTGTCAATGTTTACTTATCATTAAATCAGTTTATGTTACATGATGCAATTAAATAGCTTTGGTAAGCTTATGTAACATTTATAAATAACAGAAAATATTGTAATATTGCAAATAATTAATCTGCTCCCAACCAGTTACTTCATAATGCCACCCAGCTGGCAAAAGTTTCTGTGGAAAACACTGGGCAGAGTTGTGGGTTCTCCGTGGACAGTGTCAGTTTTGGTATGGCAGAGTATTATGTGGCAGGACTGGGTATGTCAAGTGGAGTGCATAAATGTTAGTGCTTTTGTGGGCGAACATCACTTGAGCACAATCAATAGCACTTTTATTTTTGCACTCATATTACAGGTTGAAAGTAGAATATAAGCACTTGAGCGATCGTCTAGGGCACGATTACATCTACATGTTGGAAAGCACAGATGCATTAAATCTCTCACATAATAGAATTCTATGGGGGCGTGCTGAAAAACCCATGTTGCTATTGCTCGAGCGCTAAGCCAACAATGTTCTAAGATGAAGGTCAAATGATGGAGTTCTTTACTTACTTTTATGATTTTGTATTAAAATTTAAGTTTAAAATACTGCACACAAACATACATAAACATACATTTCTGCAAACGCGCACACACAGATAGGCCTAGTGGAGCTTAGTAAATAGAACAAGGTGCACATTCCAGAATAGCACACAATATGGTATTTCAAGTGAATGGTAAAATGCTAAAAAAAAAATTGAGCCCTTCAATTTTAATGGATATCACAGGATGCACTATCATCACTCGTAGTATGTGTTGAGTTATGTGTTGCACTTGATAGCTTTGGAAAATGTAGTGCTCTTGGGGACCTAACATAAATTGTTAAGGCTAGAATATATGCATAACAAGACACACATAGAATAGTAAAATAAAATATTTCACTAATACATATTAAATGTAAAATATATTGAGAAAAATGTTTTCACAGTGATTCAAAGGGATGTGGTATATGACAAAGTGTTGGACTGGGAAGGACTCAAAGGTGTATATGTATGTGTGTGTATTTGCATGTGTGTAGATATATGTCTATGTATATATGTGTATTTAAGGGAATGTGTGTGTACATATGTATGTGTGTATGTGTGCAGTGTTTAAATATATCTCAATAGAAAAGTATTATAGTTTAGTAGTTTTTAAGTAAATGAAGAACTCAACTATTTGACCTTCTGCTTAGTGCACCTTCAGCATAGCACTCGACTGATAGTTGATATGAGTTTTTCAGCACGCCCCATAGAAGTCTATTAAGTGAGAGATTTACTGCATGCGCAATCCAATATCCAGCTGTTAGTGCGACACTCAAATGCTAACAAATTAATTTATACTGTTGATTTAACTTGAGCTGTGCTAGTGCATAATAGTACTAATATTTTTTCACAACCTTGTAATCTAGGCCAAAATTCTTAAGTCCAAAGGCCCTTAATCACAGGAGGCATGATTAAGGGCTGCTTGAATTAATATGTCTGTTTTATAAGAAAGCACTGATATATTAAACCGAGGTAACAATGTTCATTTTCTTTATGGAGGGAAAAAGAAAGAGGTTCCCTAAGATAGGGGGTGATCCTAGGCCATAAACGTTGGGGGTGCAAAAAATGTACTGCAAAACTGAACTATCAAGGGTGCAAAAGTACTGGCCGTGACCTCAACTTCTGCTACCTGTTCCTAAATATCATTTTTTTTTAATGTTGACTACAAAAAACGCATTTTAAGGTTGCAAGGTGGACAGGTTCTACCTCCTTCTCCCTTCTTTACCTCCCTCCCTGCTCTTCCCAGAGTACTGGGGATATAAAAAAAAAGACATACAGAAAGAGAATTGCTCTACCAGGAATGAACAATAGCTCAGTAGCTTGTTGTATGGTGAGTTACCATCTGGGAGCAGCCTCTTTTAGCCCAATTGTGCTTTCCACAGAGGAGAACTTACCTGAAGTATCAGTCTAATCCTACCTAATAAGGTTAGTTCAGCCCCAAAATACTGTGCAATCATCCTCTGAACAATGAACATGGCAACCCCAGACAATCACTTCAGCCTTCTTTGGGTCTCATGAGTGAGGTGCAGCCATATTCCTCTATGTACATTGGACAAGGAGTCCACATCTGGTCTCTCCCATAACCCTTAGGGAGACTTCCACAGGGTCATATTGCAAATAAATACAGAAAGGGAAGTGCTCTGCTCTACTAGGAACAAACAACAGCTCAGTAGCTTGTTCTATGGCGAGTTACCACCTGGGAGCAGTCTCTTTTAGCCTAATTGTGCCTTTCACAGAGGAGAACTTTCCTGAAGTATATCAGTCTGATCCCACTGAGTAAGGTCAGTCCAGCCCCAAAATACCAGGCAATTCTCCTCTCAGATGATTGTTTCTGCCTTCTTTGGGCCTCGTCAGTGAGGAGCAGCCATATTCATCTAAGCACATTGGGCAAGGAGTCCATGTCTGATTTCCACCATCACCCTTCCCCACAGAATTCCCCAGGGTCATATTGCAAATAGATACAGAAAGAGAAGCGCTCTACCTGGAATGAACAACAGCTCAGTAGCTTGTTTTATGGCGAGTTACCACCTGGGAGCAGCCTCATTTAACCCAATTGTGCTTTTCACAAATGATACCTGTAAAAAAAATCCAAAGGCACCACCCTGCAAATTTAATACAGCTGGTACCTTTGAGGTTTTGGGGTGCAAACTGTAAAAAATGGAAGTACCACTTAATTGGCATCTAGATTACTATTGTAATTAACTGCATCTTAGAATGTATACATTTCAAACAACTCCAATGTGGGTTATAAGCCCAGTTAAGTTGTTCATAAACAAATTAGTAAATCAGTTAGAGCCCTACCCTTCATACCTCAGCTATTCATCATTTTCTTAGTATACGACATCATCACTCACCTGCAGTGATGTCACTATGCATTATCAGTCACCAATGATGCATGTCCTTCCTCCTCTACCGCCAGGCAACAGGCCTGATGTGGAGGTTGACACAATGGTATTTGATTTTTAGTTAGCTATATAAGTGATTCTGTTCTACAGTACCCAGTCAACAGTAGCTATTCAGTACTTCCAGATTGAATATCCTGCTGTCACATGGGGATTTGATGAAAAAACTAAAACTCAGAAAATAAAAATGCAATATAACACTGAACAGTCTCTGTAGAGTATAGTTTAATTAATTAATAGATTATCAAATACCTGATTTATCATAGAAAGTTAATATTTTTTGTATAAAAGACTTTTGTTATCTTGCGATTTCTAGATAGGTTTTGCTTTTGTTCTTTTCAATAAAACTATAGCAACGTACAAGGGCTTCAAGCAACAGTAAAAAGCTATTTCTGAAATTAAATGACATGATGGTTCTAGACTGGATCTGCAAAAACTTGTCTATGAAGCTTAAATGTTAGGGTTCAAACTGGTTCTACCACCTTTTCCCACCTTAACCTGTCTCCTTGCTTTTAGCAGAGTAACAGACATGTAAAAAAGGCACCTACCCTGCAAATGTAGGGCTGCTGGCACTTTTTAGGTTTGGGGGTGCTACGGGTCCTCCTTAGAACCCTCAAAGAGATTAAGGGGGGGGATTTATCAAGCAGCCGTTGCTGCTTGCTCTGCCCAATGCTTCTGGCTCGCTAGAAAGCTGCCCCTTAACTCATCCGCCAACTCTCAGGTGGCGGACTGCAATCATCTCGATCAAATACAATAAGGATGATTGACACCCTCTGCTAGCAGCCGATGGGCCGCAAATGTGCATGGGGGGGGCATCGCACAAGCATTTCACCAGAAATGCTTTTTCAATGTTAAATGCTGACAGCGTATGCTCTCTGTATTTAGGGATGTCAGGCAGACATCAGTCCCATTTATGGCTGTATCAGTCCCTGTAGATTATAGACTGTACCTCTGAGCATTTGACTGATTGTTTGCAATATGATAGTAACAATATCTGCAGTTTGGGTTTTGGCATGGGGGCCACTACATTTCCATACTGCTTAAATCACCTCTTCCTTTTTAAACAATGTCAGAGTAAGAGCTGCTAAATTGCTGGATATTAAAGGGTCGTTAAAAAAATAAATCACATGCTCTCTTTCACAAATTGGTTAAAAACGTAGTTAAAATACTGCTTGGGATTCACAGAGAACTTCTGATCCCACAACGAAACTGCTGCTGACCCAGCCAGCAACACTATTTGAACAGCCGGGTCGTGCAAATAGCGCTGCTGATTGAGTCATCCGCTGTATACGCTTGCGACCAGCAGTTCTTTGCAGCTTCCAAAGGGTACTTTAACTATGTGTTTAACCCCATTTGCGGGTGATAAACACAAAGATATGCAAAGTCGATAGTGTTAAAATGAAATGCCCTAATAAATGAGAACATGATTTTCCCCCACTGTAATGGCCCTTTTAAACTAGACAGAAGCGTAACTGTTTCTGGTGGAGCAATATATCACACCAGCACTTTCTCACCTCATGAAACTCATTTACCTACACAGTTAGACATTGCTGGCTAAATATTTATTTTTCAATTAACCAGCAACATTACATACTTCTGTATTATGTTCCTCACATAGTTTAATATTAAAGTTTAATATTAACTTCTCACATTCCAAATTTTATTAGACAGTTTGTATTCTGAGACGAGCAAGTCAAATTGTGATTTCCATATATAGATTTTAAAGCTGTTATGTTTTTTTTTTAGAATCATGGGACTTTACAAGGTCAGGGTTGTAGCCTATGTTGTGTTCTGCGGATTCATTGTGTAAATAATGCAGACTGCTTGTCTGAGGCTGGGAGATATACAAAGGAAGAAATATTGTATTATTATTAGCTCTGTATTTAGATATCTTTTGCGAGCTGTAAGAGCAACTACAGAGGTAATTAAAGGAACATTACACTGTAAAATGTCCTTCCACTTAATGTGCTTCCAATTACCTAATCCAGTTCCAAAGTTTTACATGTATGGGGAACTTTTCCTTTAGGTTTATTTTGTATTTTAAATAGCTGCGCTTGCCCATTCAAATCAGTTTAATGAGCAGAAAAGCAGGTCTCTCTATACACAAAAATCAATACTTAGGTACTCAGATTTCATTATGGGTGGTGGTATCAATGAGCAAACCCAGCTATTTCACCTTCAAGAATAAACCTTAAGTAGCAATTTCCAATACATGTAATACTATGCAACCAGTATAACAAGTCGTTGGGACCACATTAAGGGAAAAATAATTACTGTACAGTACGGAGGTATATGGAGAAAATAACATTCATGTAAAAAATATAATAATAATAATGAGTAAATACAATACTACTGCTATTTCTTCTTTTGTTCATGACAAGCACTGTTTAAGTGCTTCATTCCCGATTTGATGACTCCAATTTTTTTATAAGTAATACTGGCAGCACACAGGCAGTTGGAACAGAATTAGATATTTATATATAGTACAATTTTGATATTATTTACTTATTTTTTTTTAATCTGATAAATAAAATACATTTTTGAAGTGGTTATAATTCTATACTCATTACCTACAGCCAGACAAATTTAAACCTAGATTAACTAATTATATATTATCTGATTGGAAGTTGGAAAATTGGTAGGAAGTATTTTCTGTTATAAAAGGTAGGGTCAATTTGGTCATTTTGTTTACACAAGCAGTGTTTCCCTTAAACAGTAGCAGATTGCAGATAATAAACAACTCCATCACACGAGTACCATAAAAAGTTAGATTGATCTAATGTATTCTTCCAAGATAAAAATAATTTAGTGATAATCTCATCCATCCTCTTGATCTGGAAATAAAGATTAGTGTGACCTGTGACCTCAAATCTGCACATTGGGTACTGAAGTTTTTTTCCACATTTTCTGTGTCGTTTTGCACAATCAATCATAATAGTAAATAGATTAGCTCTGTAGGAACAGGTAAGCTTAATAGGTAGATTTAGTAGAAATTACATTGGGTCTCTCCACAAATTAGTGGAAAGTACCCTTTCCATCTCAAGAATAATGAACTGCCAATAGTTTTGCATTAACGGGCAATGCCCCCATATATCGGCCACTGTTAACAATGAGAGTTATTTTACTTGTAAAAGAAAACAGTATTTGCTTTTACTCTAGTACTTTCCATATGGGCTCGTTTCTCATCCACGGGCGGACATATTCTCCTTTACCATTGCACATGAGCATTCCTGTGTGCTTGTGTGCAACCCCACGTGACTGACTGTGCATGGGCAGTAGCTGTCAGTCTCCCTGGTTGGAAGAGACTGGGGAGATTGAAATTCTCCACCTAAGAGGGGGAGAACAGGGCAGGGAACCAGCGGATGACCGCTGCTTGATAAATCCTGACTATACAGTCAAAGAGGAGGGAAGGGCTTGATAAATTGAGCCCTATATAAAGTAGCAATTAAGTCTCCAGATGGTGTGCACTATGTTTTACTGA
Source organism: Bombina bombina (assembly GCF_027579735.1). Taxonomy (NCBI): domain Eukaryota; kingdom Metazoa; phylum Chordata; class Amphibia; order Anura; family Bombinatoridae; genus Bombina; species Bombina bombina. The sequence continues at coordinate 612,241,699 of NC_069499.1, read as the reverse complement.
CTGATACACTTTTAACTTTGAGTGGGTTATAACATTTTTCTTTGTATAGTTAAATTAATTTATAGCAATTTTATTCTAGCCTATTTACATGCTTGCATTGAAGCAGATTGTGCCCCTATTTGTATGAAAATGTGTTATCTGAGCTGGGAATTTATTATCACATCTGTGTCAAATCACAGGTTTGGTCCATGTGACACACAACTTGGGTTCTGTTCTCACTGTCATATGAGTGACTGTCATTTTCACATGGTGAGGTAGAAAAGAAACCAATCCATGCCAGTCCTGACAACTTTGCTCTTTCTAAATTTGGATGAGGGGGTTGCACAGCACACAATCCTTTCTCTTCCTTCCTCTGGGTGCAGAGGTTGGCTGTGTGATATCTACCTGCCCCCCACACAGCTGCAGGTCAGTGACACTTTCTCCCTGTGATACTTCCCTGTGATCAGACACAGCAGGAAGCACATGTGAGGCTGCCGTGAGACAGGATCTGCAGGTCATCAGTCTGCCATATAGTAAAGTGTAACTGTAGCTTATACATTTACTCAACTTCTCTTCAGTCTCTCTACTTCACCTCTCTCCTAAATGTCTGCCAATTATTTCCTACAACTCCTTCCTGTCTGCTGCCTCTTTTTTTTCTTCTTTTTATTTCTTTCCACATCTTTTTCCCTCCATTGCTCCATATAGTGCTTTGTCCTACATCTCTCCCTTCTTTTTGTCCCCCTCAACTCCCTGTTACTAATATCTTACCACACCCCTTCTCATGCCTCAACATTTCTCTTTAATATAGTCTATAAATTGACCATTATTATTTACTTCTAAATTTTAAGTTCCCACAGGAATATAACCCTCAATTCCTCCTATATTTGTTTGATAAATGTTGTCCTGTGTCCTAAAAATGTTCTATCATTGTTGTGCTTTTATCTTTTGTACCCATGAACAGTGCTGCAGAATTTGTCAGCACTTTATAAATAAAGAATAATAATAATAATAATAATAATAATAATAAAAATACTCCATTTTCCTTTTCCCCTCTCCTAATTTGTTCCACTATTCTCTCCTTTTGACCTTTTCTAATTATTTCTATATATAAATGTTTCACAAAAGACTGATGTTGTGAACTTGACCATTTGCAGAATTGTACTAACGATCCTTTACAAACAGAGCGTTCAAACACACCATCCAACAGGCAAATCAAATACTCTTTAAGATATACGTATGATGGGTAACTTAGAGAATCAAGTCAATCTCTTAGGGCCTGATTATCTAACATTCACCGGATCTGATGAGAAAAAACACTCTGACACTTGTGGGACTGCCCTTAGAGAATTCTCTAAAAAATGGTCTGTCCCTGCAAGATGCCTCCTGTAGAAAGTAAAAGAGCTGGACAGGGAAACATTACTGGGGAGATCAAAGTTAGTGGCGAGCAAGGGGCGCAATTTATAAATGAGATACAAATCAGATGATTTTAGAGCTAAGCATCTTATAATGGCCTATATTTTCATATGTATGTGATCTTCTATTAGTCTAATACGTATTTTATGTATTTTGACACAATCTCGCCACCTTTCAATTGGGGAGATCTGCAGGGAGAAAATATTTAGTGAATACTCCAGACTTTGCAGAGTACTTTCAGCTACGCCCATGGAATGCTCCTGTTCAGTATAGCAGAGGTGGGAACACTCATTTTACAATGAGGAAAACAATAAGTTTGAATTGTAAGCACACATTTCATAGCATTAATTACCTTGCAATGTAGTTTTATAACTCTCTTCTGTGTATAAAATAGTTTTTTTTCCTGCGCAATTTAGGTACAAATTTTAATTCAAAATCTATTATCTTACTAGGGATGTGCATTGCCAACACGTAACGAAAATGCGGATATTCGTTTCATTTTAACAAAATGAACATCTGAATGAAGGCACTAACTAATTTAAAAAATAACGAATATGATTAATATATATATTTGTTATTCTTTAAATTAGGTGTATTACTTACCTGGGGAGCCGCGCTAAATCCTCTTCATCTTCATAGACGCCAGGGACGCTCTAATGCTCATATTAGCGCAGCTCTCTAGTGAGCTATAAGTACATTAGCGTGGCAGATCCCTTCTCCTCAGCGCACTCCAGTTAAGTATCAAACGGGACAGTAGTAAACAACATTTACATTCATTTTAAGGAAAACTAATGTAAATTTTAACGAATATTCCGTATTTGGTTTGTTTTTATAGTGCAGCATATGGATATTCTGAAACTAATTTTTCAAACTATTTATTCCAAATGATTAGTCCGAAAGGCCTAGGGGGAATATTTATTATGGTGCGAGTGGACATGATCCGATATTGCGGATCATGTCCGCTGCACATCGATAAATGCCGACAGCATAGCTCTTTGCATTTATCATTGTACCAGCAGTTCTTGTGAACTGCTGGTGCAATACCGCCCCCTGCAGATTCGCGCCCAATTGGCCGCTAGCAGGGGGTGTCAATCAATCCGATCGTATTCGATCAGGTTGATTTCAGTCAATTTCTGTCCGGAAACACAGGGCATCAAGCTTCATACGGAGCGTGATAAATATGCCCCTAGATCTTACCTTTATATCCCATTTAACACCTAACACCAAAACTAACCGGTCATGACTTTTCTCTTCTCTAAGAATTATTATTTGACTGGAGCTATGGCACAAATCTTAAATTATATCACCAGGGAAACAAATTGAAGAATTGAAAAGTGATGAATAATAATGTTATTTGAAAAAGAGAATACTTCATGAAATGTACATTTTTGACACTATTGTTTATTGCAAATGTATATATTTTAACATATGGAAATGAGTTTTCATTTAAGATGTTTTCCTTTTTTTAGAATTCTGTTTACTTTTTCAGTGGCTCATTGAATTGTCTTTCTGATGTCATTTCTTTCTACGGGTCCCCTCAATAATCATAAGAGAAATGCAGACAAGTTGTTATCGTCCGTAACATTAATAAAGAATGTGGCCTTCAAAACAGAACGCTATCATTAAATATTTTGCTTCCACCTTGTACTGATTGTTTGACCCGTATACATAACACTGTCTGTGTTATGGGATATTGTTGTTTTGAATGATAGGACAAACGTATGAGTGGCTTTATTCTCTTTTTTAGTGCAAATTTAAGTTCCTGCGTATTGCCAGGCAAAATCACAGCAACTATAGGATACAAATTTAAACTTTTTCTTTATTGCAAAGCATTAAAAATATATTGAAAGACAGTAGAACTTTCCGAAAAAGCAGGGCTACTTTACACGTTTTGTGAACAAACTCTGCCCTTGTGCACAGGCGGTTCATATTTACAGGGTAGTCACAAGCCAAATTTCCTAAATTTAGCCCCTTCTCTCACTCTATATTTATACACCATACCCACCTCTATAAAACAAATTTAAAAACCCAGCATTTTAAACTTTATATAACAGAATAACGTTTTACTTCATTAAAAAAAAGCTTCAATATGATGATTAGGTGGGTAAATAGGTGATTTAATGAAACCAACCTGTGCAACAAATGACAGATATTGAGGCAGGAAGGGGCTAACCTATGGGAATTTTAATGAAGTTTATGGCTTAGGCCAGCAGGAAACAAGTCAGACTTTGGAGCCATTTGCCTCCAGTGTATGTTTTTATAATGTTACTTTTTTATTTCCTAATACTGGATTTATGGGTTCCTTCATTTAATTGTTCATTTTGGAGTAAAATCATATAGCTTTATTGCAGGTTGACTCTAAGGGGACGATTTATCAAGTGTCGGGCGGACATGATCCGATGTAGCGTATCATGTCCACCCGGCATAAACAAATGCCGACAGCATACGCTGTCAGCATTTATCATTGCACAAGCATTTGGTGTGAAATGCTTGTGCAATGTCGCTCCCTGCACATTTGCGGCAAATCGGCCGCTAGCAAGGGGGTTTCCATCATTGATTGCTATCCACCACCTCAGAGGTGGCGGATGAGTTAAAGGGACAGTCTAGTCAAAATTAAATTTTCATGATTCAGATAGGGCATGAAATTTAAACAATTTTCCAATTTACTTTTATCATCAAATTTGCTTTGTTCCCTTGGTGGTATTTTTGAAAAGCTAAACTGATTTCTACACTGTTGAAAACCGCCTCTTAACTCAGAGCATTTTGAAAGTTTTTTACAATTAGATAGTACTACTTCATGTGTGTTATATAGATAACATTGTGCTCACTCCCATGGAATTATTTAGGAGTCTGCACTGATTGGCTAAACTGCATGTCAGTCACAAGCACTGAGATAAGGGGGCAGTCTGCAGAGGCTTAGATACAAGGTAATCACAGAGGTAAAACATATATTAATATAACTGTGTTGGTTATGCAAAACTGGGGAATGGGTAATAAAGGGATTATCTATCTTTCTAAACAATAAAAATGTTGGTGTAAACTGTCCCTTTAAGCAGCAGCGGTCTTACAACATGATAAATCGACCCCTAAAAATACACCATATTCTTCCATTTGGAAAACACATCCATCCTTTAGAAAAGTGTAGGTTGTAATATTAAAAAATGCATACATTAGTAAGAAAAATATATGAAAATGTTGTTAAAAACATAAATATTTTATAAGCCTGGTGTATTTCAGGATTTTTAATATTTCTTTTTTTTGCGAGGATTTTCCCAGATCTTAATCTAATCCCGTTAAATAGTTTAAAAGTGTGATCTGGGAAATACTGTTTAGTTTTTATTCAAACAAAAAACAATTGGCTAAATTACGAGTCTTGCGTTAGGGTTAAAAAGCAGTGTTGAGAGGTCCCAACGCTGCTTTTTAAAGCCCGCTGGTATTACGAGTCTGGCAGGTACAGGTGTACCGCTCACTTTTTTTCCGCGACTCGAGCATACCGCAAATCCCCTTACGTCAATTGTGTATCCTATCTTTTCCATGGGATTTTCCTAATGCCGGTATTACAAGTCTTGGAAATTGTGAGCGGTAAACCCTCTCCTGTCAAGACTCCTACCACATTTTAAAGTCAGTAGTTAAGAGTTTTATGGGCTAAAGCCGTAACATAAAACTTTTAACTAAAGTGCTAAAAAGTACACTAACACCCATAAACTACCTATTAACCCCGTAACCGAGGCCCCCCGCACATCGCAAACACTTTTTTAACCCCTAATCTGCCGACTGGACATCGCCGCCACTGTAATAAATATATTAACCCATAAAACCGCCGCACTCCCGCATCGCAAACACTAGTTACATTTTATTAACCCCTAATCTGCCGTCCCTAACATCGACTACACCTTCCTACATTTATTAACCCCTAATCTGCCGCCCCCAACGTTACCGCCACTATATTAAATGTACTAACTAACTAATAGTTACATTGTAGCTAGCTTAGGGTTTATTTTTATTTTACAGGCAACTTTGTATTTATTTTAAATAGGTACAATAGTTATTAAATAGTTATTAACTATTTAATAACTTCCTAGTTAAAATAAGTACAAATTTACCTGTAAAATAAACCCTAACCTAAGTTACAATTACACCTAATACTACACTATAATTAAATTAATTACCTAAACTAACTACAATTAATTACAATTAAATTAAATAAACTAAAGTACGAAAAACAAACACTGAATTACAGAAAATAATAAAATAATTACAAGAATTTTAAACTAATTACACCTAATCTAATCCCCCTAATAAAATAAAAAAGCCCAACTCTGAGCGAGAGATTCCAAGATATCCAGCTCCTACCTGACCTCTCGGCTCACACCTTACAACAGAGGCGCCATTACCAATCTGTCACCCTTACTTTGAGGAAGAACAATATTAAGTATAGATGGGGATTTCCAACTCGCCTTATCATCACCAAAGACAATCAAAATTTTGTGGCCACAACTCTGAATCAAGGTCTAACACTTCTCACTATATGGGGCCTTAGGCATGAACCGCCTCCCCAAAGGGACCCTCACTACCCTAAACTGCGGGCCTCAGCCCCAAAATTACCTCAGTCCACAACTGTTTCTTAACTTCTGGGACTTTTCCTCTACAGTCATGTCGCAGGGCGAATGTTACTTCTATTTATAGCCACCTAGTGGCTTTCTGTTTGTTTGATTCGTGGTTTTGTGTTTGCAACACCTATTGAATGTGTTTTGTTTTAGTTTATTCTGTTGATTATTGTATTTTTACCATATAGCAAATTACTCAGTACAAACTCAATGTTATATTTCAGCAACTAATTATAGCAGAGCGGGGCTGTTATTTATGATGCCCCTAACTTTGTGTACCTTAGATTAATTTTCTCTTCTGCTCCACCCCCACATAGAAGTCCACTCTAGGACTCCTCGAGGTGGACTATTTCCACCACACTCTTGAGCGCTTTTCTTAGTGCTTTACTTCCCCCTCCCACCCCTTCCCCGCCCCCTTTAACCTTACTCTTACTTTGTCCCTCCCTTGATCCACAACACAGTCCAAGTCTCCCACAAGAGACCCATCACTGTACCTCTTCTATTAGCTATGTCCACCATTAGGCTTATGACACACAATGTTAGAGGCCTTAACTCACCCCATAAACGTAGTCTACTACTTAGGACACTGAAACACCACAACCCAGATGTGGTATTCCTTCAGGAGACCCACTGGCTGGACAGGGAACCTCTTAGGCTCATCTCTAAGTCCTATACCCATATTGAAACCGCTTCTTTCACCAAAAAAGCTAGGGGAGTAGCGATACTATTACACAAGCGCCTGGCCTTTGAAAGCATTCAAGTCATTAGAGACCCTCAGGCCAGATTTATTATCCTTATCTGCAAAATAAACCACGTCACCTACTCCCTGGTATCCATGTATCTCCTGAATTCCAAGCAACCACGGTACCTCAAACATATTCTCCTTGCTCTTTCCCAAGTCCAACAGGGGAGAGTCCTCATAGCGGCAACTTCAACATGGTCTGGGACCATTTATTAGACAGAAGATCTAAATCTCTTGACTTAACGCCCACCCCAGCAAAACAACTATCACACAGTTTTAGACAAACGATGTCGGCCTCAAGTCTATATGACATATGGAGAGCCCTACATCCTAAGGACTATGACTACACCCACTTCTCGCACCCCCATAAGCTATACTCAAGGCTTGACTATATCTTCTCCACAGCTGACTCCCTACACTTAGTCCAGAGAACCAAAATCTCCCTTTGTGCCTGGTCTGATCACGACCTAGTTCAGGCCGACATAATCTCCTCAAACACTACCCACATTAGACCAAATGGAGATTGCCCCACCAGATTTTAGAGGATATACCCTTTAGAGAGGAACTACGCAAGGATATTGCCCAATTTATCCAAACTAATGACAACCTCACGGTCAGGGACGACACATTATGGGGCGCGGCTAAAGCTACAATCAGAGGCCTCCTTATCACTAAACAAGCCCTCATTAAGTTGCGACAACTGGAGGCATGCAACAGAAGTGTAGTCACAGCAGAGACCACATCTCAAATTATCGAGATTAAAGATCACATTTCTAGGATGGAACTGCGTAGAATCCAAATTAACCTCACCAAGCTTAAGCACTTATTTTACTACAAAGGCAATAAAGCTGATACCTTGTTAGCAAACAAGATTAGGAACAGACTAGGGGCCTCCCGAATTCATTCCATACGATCATCAGGTTCTCTTCTCCAGATCCTGTTCCAGATAGGTAAGGCGTTTGTCAATTACTATACAAAGCTTTATAACATAGCTACTGCCGAGCCTCTTAGATCTTCCTCTCAGGAGGTTCTGGAAACTTACCTCAAGACAATGTCGCTCCCTATGCTCGCCTCTGAACAAAGAGATGCTTTGAGCTCTCCCTTCTCTCTTCAAGAGGTCTTGAGAGTTATTAGGAACGCAAAGTCCTTTAAGTCCCCGGGCCCTGGCGGCTACCCGGCGCATTTCTACAAGGCTTATGCTCAAGAACTTGCCCCGTTGCTTCTAAAATTCTATAATCTGGCTAGAGGCCACTTTAAGAGTGAATTTCTAGAAGCCAGTATTGTCACCATCCTCAAACCGGATAAAGACCCATCGCTTTGTGCGAGTTACAGACCCATCTCTTTGATAAATACGGACATCAAGTTTTATTCAAAGATACTCGCCAATTGTCTTGCTAATTTACTTCCTTCCCTTATCGATTCGGACCAGGTGGGATTTGTCCCCCTCTGAGAGGGTCCAGACAACACGAGACGCCTCCTCAACATACTCACCTCTGCCTCACATCTTCGTAGGCCACTGGCGGTCATCTCTCTCGACGCCGAGAAGGCGTTCGACCGGGTTAGATGGCATTACCTCTGGGCAGTCCTTAAGAAATTCCATTTTCCCCCCGATTTCATAACGGCCGTTCAAGCCTTATATTCCACTCCTACTGCCTCTGTGTGTGGTCTGGGTTTTTGCTCTTCTCTCTTTCCTATCACAAATGGCAGCAGACAGGGGTGCCCCCTTTCGCCACTCTTGTTCGCCCTCTCCATAGAACCCTTGGCTGAGCAGATCAGAACTGATCCCCAAATAAAAGGAGTCACCTTGTCGGGCACTGTGCACAAAATTGCACTCTTCGCTGACGATGTAACCTTGTTTCTATCACACCCTGATCAAGCGATACCTAGGCTCCTCGATATACTCACCGCCTTCGGGGCCCATTCTTAGTATAAGCTGAATTTATCAAAAACACAAGTGTATACGCAGGGGTTTACTAAAGGCACAATTAGTTTCTCTTACCGAGTCTTTTAAATTTTGACTGGACTGAACACTCTGTCCTACATTTGGGTGTCAGGATCTCTAGTAGCTTTCCCCAAATAATAAAAGAGAACTATCTCCCTCTCTTAACTTCCCTCCGCTCTTTGCAGAAGGACTGGAATCTTCAGCATGTTTCCTGGTTTGGTAGGATTATGGCATTGAAAATGTCCTTCCTTCCCAAGCTGACATACCTATTCCGCTGCCTGCCTATTAAAATACCGAGGCATTTGCTCCTTCAATTCCAAAGTGGGTTTACCAAATTTATCTGGTTAGATAAACCCCCTAGAGTCGCACACAGAGTACTTCAACTTCCCAAATCTTTGGGAGGCATAGCTTCACCGTCGGTGATACGGTATTACGAGGGTGCAATTCTTACCCATGTGTCTCAATGGGGGGTAAAGTCATCGGATGCCAAATGGAAATCCATTGAACAGACTTCGCTGCCCTTCCAAATTGCCTTAAGGGACTTAATTTGGACCCCGCCACATTGCCGTAGGGAGCTTGCCTTAACCAACCCAGTGGTTTGTGAATGCCTCAGCTTTTGGGACAGAATACGGCATCACCCCCATGTGGCCCCGCATCCGTCCCCAGTCGCTTCCATAGCAGGCCTCTTATCGGGCCTCCAAGACTCTCACCCTAACAAGTGGATCCAACTGGGAATCAACAATATAGCGGACCTCTGGTCCACGTCCCCTCGAGACTCTTTTAAACAATTAACACAGATCGGTGCTGAGACCCAGGTCCCATCGTATCTATCTTTTGAATATCAGAGGATTAAGAGCTTTTTAAGCAGTTGGGGTTTTAAGCCTACCCTGGATAGGCCTTTGACTCTCTGGGAGTCCATCTGGGCAAGAGAAGATAGGCTGTGTAGGCCTCTCTCAGTCCATTATATGCTACTAGGGGGATCCCAAGACCCGGAGAATCCTTCCCATCTTTCCCGATGGGAGACGCTGACGGGTAGGCACACTTCCCCGGAGGAGTGGGAACGAGCTTTCTCCCTGATCCAGAAAGCTATACATTGCACTAAGTTATACGAAACTTATTTTAAACTCCTCACTCATTGGTACTACGCACCCACTAGGTTGGCGAAAATATTTCCGGAAGTGTCCCCCAATTGTTGGAGGAATTGTGGTCACAGGGGTAACGCACTACATATATGGTGGGAGTGTCCCGTGATCCAGCCTCTATGGTTAAAATGCTTTTCGGTTCTACAGGACATGAGCATTGGGCTTCCCAGGCTAGCTGACTCAGCCCTCCTTCACTTAAATCTACACTCACTACCTAAAAACCATGCATATATCTGTATCTACTTATTCATGACTATAAAGTACTCTGTTGCATGCTCCTGGAAGAAGGAACGAGCCCCAAGTTGGGCGATGATCTGTAATAATATGGCATACAATTATACAATGGAAAAGGATATCTTCTACAAATTAAATAAATCTGACCTGTTCGAAATGATTTGGGCTGACTGGAAGGAGTCTCAAAATACAGACTGGAGGCCTAACGCAACTGACCAAGATACATAGCTCCATGCCCATGCCCCCCTTACAACAGTAGCCTATCTAACATAAACACATTCTTTACTGGATGGCCCTCAATCCCCTCCTCATACTCTTCTTCATACCACTTCCCCCTCCCCTCCTACCATACCTTTTCTCCTCCACCCTCCCCTCTCCCCCTTAGAAAATCTGTTGTACGATCAGCCCTTAAGACCCCCCCTGATCTCAGACTTGTCAGCCATGAATCAAGGCTCGACAGGTCGTATCTGTTCACAGTACTTTGTAAGAGTTGAAATGATGTTTCTATTTATTAGACGCAGACCCCCACTTGTCATTCTTGTAAACTTTATATTGTCGGATTGGAGCTGTGTCTCCTTGTTTTCTGTATATTTCTTTTGTTTCTACCAATAAAAATTTGTTAAACCAAAAAAAAAAAAAAAAAAAAAAAAAAAAAAAAAAAAGCCCCCCAAAATAATAAAAATCCCAACCCTATACTAAATTACAAATAGCCCTTAAAAGGGCTTTTTGCGGGGCATTGCCCCAAAGTAATCAGCTCTTTTACCTGTTAAAAAAATACAATACCCCCCAACATTAAAACCCACCACCCACACACCCAACCCTACTCTAAAACCCACACAATCCCCCCTTAATAAAACCTCACACTAACCCCTTGAAGATCACCCTGCCTTGAGACGTCTACTCTTCACCAAACCGGGCAGAAGTGGTCCTCCAGACAGCCAGAAGTCTTCATCCGATCCGGGCAGAAGAGGACCTTCAGACGGGCAGAAGTCTTCATCCAGGCAGCATCTTCTATCTTCATCTATCCGGAGCGGAGCGGGTCCATTTTCAAGCCATCCGACATGGAGTATCCTCTTCCATCCGATGACTAACACTAAATGACGGTACCTTTAAGCGACGTCATCCAAGATGGCGTCCCTTAGATTCCGATTGGCTGATAGAATTCTATTAGCCAATCGGAATTAAGGTACAAAAAATCCTATTGGGTGATGCAATCAGCCAATAGGATTGAAGTTCAATGCTATTGGCTGATCCAATCAGCCAATAGGATTGAGCTCGCATTCTATTGGCTGATTGGAACAGCCAATAGAATGCGAGCTCAATCCTATTGGCTGATTGGATCAGCCAATAGGATTTTTTCTACCTTAATTCCGATTGGCTGATAGAATTCTATCAGCCAATCGGAATTGAAGGGACGCCATCTTGGATGACGCCACTTAAAGGTACCGTCATATAGTGTTAGTCGTCGGATGGAAGAGGATGCTCCGCGTCGGATGGCTTGAAGATGGACCCGCTCCGCTCCGGATGGATGAAGATAGAAGATGCCGTCTGGATGAAGACTTCTGCCCGTCTGGAGGTCCTCTTCTGCCCGGATCGGATGAAGACTTCTGGCCATCTGGAGGACCACTTCTGCCCAGTTGGGTGAAGACGTCTCAAGGTAGGGTGATCTTCAAGGGGTTAGTGTTAGATTTTATTAAGGGGGGATTGGGTGGGTTTTAGAGTAGGGTTGGGTGGTGGGTTTTAATGTTGGGGGGCATTGTATTTTTTTTACAGGTAAAAGAGTTGATTACTTTGGGGCAATGCCCCGCAAAAAGCCCTTTTAAGGGCTATTTGTAATTTAGTATAGAGTAGGGATTTTTATTATTTTGGGGGGCTTTTTTATTTTATTAGGGGGATTAGATTAGGTATAAAGAAATTATGTGTTAAAAAATAACTTTTATTAGATCATGTTAAAATCGGGGTTAACATACATATTAAAATACACATTGGTCTACTACCATATAGCCATGAAATTGATGGCTAAAAAACAACACGACCAGGTAAGGATTCGTATTGAATTTAATATGGAAATGACTAGCTACGATTCCCTCAGTGGGTGATACTATTAGTCTGCCAAAGTATTGGGTCCTTTCAACATGGATGTTAGGACAAAAAATATGGTTAATGTTGTATACTTGATGGAAGGGGAAAAAATTTACTATCACTCCAGGTAGATTTAACAAAAATAAGTAAATGGAGTAATCAGTATGTAACCCCTAAATATGGAGAGTGTATTGATATGCGTATTGATAGTAGTTGTTAGGATTTAATAATATATTTTCCACTTGAGTGGCTAGATAATAAATAGTTGAATGATTCTATAACCATCCAATAGTCAGGAAAAGCCTGACTAGTTACCTTTTTAGTACCTTATGTAAATAGTGAAGTGATTCTATAACAGTCCAATAGTCAGGAAAAGCCTGACTAGTAATCTTATTAATACCTTGGATGGCTAAGTAATATATAGTTCGATAATTCTATAACCATCCAATAGTCAGGAAAAGCCTGACTGGTTACCTTATTAGTACCCGTTGTTATAGAAAAATAGTCTAGGTAATAAATTATTTTATACCGTCCGGTGGTCAGGAAAAGCCTGACCCGTTACCTTGTTAGTACCTGTTATTAAAGATAGATAGTCAGGAAAGCTGACTGATTATTGGATCATATATGATCTTGTAAATAATTTGGAAAAGCCCAAATTGGATACCTTATTATTACCGTAAATTATTTAGAATAAATGCTCAGCCATGATTGTTACCATCAAAAGTGACTTTTAAACCATACAAGAGCTTATGCTCAATCAATTCCTAGTTGAGAGGCTTCCAAATAACTCTATGTTGTGGCTATTGTAGTTGCCCACCCACAAGGTTAGGATAAGCCTGACCGCTGTATTAATATCGTAGTCAAATATGTTTAACAGAGACAGTTTCTGTCAGCTAGACTTATTCAATAACGTAGCGTAACTGTGTCAAAATCTAACCGCCGAAGCGGTTTAAATTCTAAAGTTTAACTAGTCATTTTATACTATGTAGTAGTACACCAATTATTTTTAAAAACAACAAGAAGGGAAAGGGGGAATGCCACTGATGCGTTTCGCCGTGGTGGCTGTATCAAAGGGCAGTCTCACTCTGTCTTCGTGAGGTTTAAACACCCTTATCTATGAATGGATTGGCATTCAGTAAAGGGCCTCTCAACTAGGAATTGATTGAGCATAAGCTCTTGTATGATTTAAAAGTCACTTTTGATGGTAACAATCATGGCTGAGCATTTATTCTAAATAATTTACGGTAATAATAAGGTATCCAATTTGGGCTTTTCCCAAATTATTTACAAGATCATATATGATCCAATAATCAGTCAGCTTTCCTGACTATCTATCTTTAATAACAGGTACTAACAAGGTAACGGGTCAGGCTTTTCCTGACCACCGGACGGTATAAAATAATTTATTACCTAGACTATTTTTCTATAACAACGGGTACTAATAAGGTAACCAGTCAGGCTCTTCCTGACTATTGGATGGTTATAGAATTATCGAACTACAGGGAGTGCAGAATTATTAGGCAAGTTGTATTTTTGAGGATTAATTTTATTATTGAACAACAACCATGTTCTCAATGAACCCAAAAAACTCATTAATATCAAAGCTGAATATTTTTGGAAGTAGTTTTTAGTTTGTTTTTAGTTTTAGCTATTTTAGGGGGATATCTGTGTGTGCAGGTGACTATTACTGTGCATAATTATTAGGCAACTTAACAAAAAACAAATATATACCCATTTCAATTATTTATTTTTACCAGTGAAACCAATATAACATCTCAACATTCACAAATATACATTTCTGACATTCAAAATCAAAACAAAAACAAATCAGTGACCAATATAGTTACCTTTCTTTGCAAGGACACTCAAAAGCCTGCCATCCATGGATTCTGTCAGTGTTTTGATCTGTTCACCATCAACATTGCGTGCAGCAGCAACCACAGCCTCCCAGACACTGTTCAGAGAGGTGTACTGTTTTCCCTCCTTGTAAATCTCACATTTGATGATGGACCACAGGTTCTCAATGGGGTTCAGATCAGGTGAACAAGGAGGCCATGTCATTAGATTTTCTTCTTTTATACCCTTTCTTGCCAGCCACGCTGTGGAGTACTTGGACGCGTGTGATGGAGCATTGTCCTGCATGAAAATCATGTTTTTCTTGAAGGATGCAGACTTCTTCCTGTACCACTGCTTGAAGAAGGTGTCTTCCAGAAACTGGCAGTAGGACAGGGAGTTGAGCTTGACTCCATCCTCAACCCGTAAAGGCCCCACAAGCTCATCTTTGATGATACCAGCCCAAACCAGTACTCCACCTCCACCTTGCTGGCGTCTGAGTCGGACTGGAGCTCTCTGCCCTTTACCAATCCAGCCACGGGCCCATCCATCTGGCCCATCAAGACTCACTCTCATTTCATCAGTCCATAAAACCTTAGAAAAATCAGTCTTGAGATATTTCTTGGCCCAGTCTTGACGTTTCAGCTTGTGTGTCTTGTTCAGTGGTGGTCGTCTTTCAGCCTTTCTTACCTTGGCCATGTCTCTGAGTATTGCACACCTTGTGCTTTTGGGCACTCCAGTGATGTTGCAGCTCTGAAATATGGCCAAACTGGTGGCAAGTGGCATCTTGGCAGCTGCACGCTTGACTTTTCTCAGTTCATGGGCAGTTATTTTGCGCCTTGGTTTTTCCACACGCTTCTTGCGACCCTGTTGACTATTTTGAATGAAACGCTTGATTGTTCGATGATCACGCTTCAGAAGCTTTGCAATTTTAAGAGTGCTGCATCCATCTGCAAGATATCTCACTATTTTTGACTTTTCTGAGCCTGTCAAGTCCTTCTTTTGACCCATTTTGCCAAAGGAAAGGAAGTTGCCTAATAATTATGCACACCTGATATAGGGTGTTGATGTCATTAGACCACACCCCTTCTCATTACAGAGATGCACATCACCTAATATGCTTAATTGGTAGTAGGCTTTCGAGCCTATACAGCTTGGAGTAAGACAACATGCATAAAGAGGATGATGTGGTCAAAATACTCATTTGCCTAATAATTCTGCACTCCCTGTATATATTACTTAGCCATCCAAGGTATTAATAAGATTACTAGTCAGGCTTTTCCTGACTATTAGACTGTTATAGAATCACTTCACTATTTACATAAGGTACTAAAAAGGTAACTAGTCAGGCTTTTCCTGACTATTGGATGGTTATAGAATCATTCAACTATTTATTATCTAGCCACTCAAGTGGAAAATATATTATTAAATCCTAACAACTACTATCAATACGCATATCAATACACTCTCCATATTTAGGGGTTACATACTGATTACTCCATTTACTTATTTCTGTTAAAGGGACAGTCAAGTATAAATTAAACTTTCATTATTCAGATAGGACTTTTAATTTTAATTGACTTTCCAATTTACTTTTATCATCAAATTTGCTTTTTTCTCTTGGTATTCTTAGTTTAAACTAAACATAGGTAGGCTCATATGCTAATTTCTAAGCCTTTGAGGGCTGCCTCTTATCACATGCTTTTTAAATCTCTTTTCAACACAAAGAGACAGAAAGTACACGTGGACCATATAAATAACACTGTGTTCAGGCACAGGGGGTTATTTAAGATCTAGCACAATACAATGCTAAATTTAAGACAATAGATAATAAACAGTCACAGTCATGGGATCAGGGGGCTGGAAGAAGGTTCCTAGATATAAGGTAATCACAAAGGTAAAAAGGACATTAATATAACTGTGTTGGTTATGCAAAACTGGGGAATGAGTAATAAAGGGATTCTCTATCTTTTAAAACAATAACAATTCTATGGTTGACTGTCCCTTTAAATCTACCTGGAGTGATAGTATATTTTTTCCCCTTCCATCAAGTATACAACATTAACCATATTTTTTGTCCTAACATCCATGTTGAAAGGACCCAATACTTTGGCAGACTAATAGTATCACCCACTGAGGGAATCGTAGCTAGTTAAAATGGGGAGAGAGTAAGCGCTAAAAAGCTTAAAAGGCTAGTAAAAGGTACATTTTAATACATATAAAAATTTACAAATGGCAATCAGACGCATGGATCCATGTCTGACTTAACAAAAAAAAAATATATATATATATATAATAAACAAATCTAAAAATATCTAAAAATATCCAATTGAGTATAGCATGTGACGCTGACTTAGTGAGCCAGTGATGAGGAGTTAGGACATGTACATTCAATAATATAAACAACCTAAGTGAGTGATTGAGTGCACACAATAGCTTTCAACAAAGAAAAATAGCATTCACAAAAAATAGTGTTCACAAAAATTGGCGTACATAAAAAATGTTCAAATGTTCAACCGGTTATATGTAAGTGAATCCAGTAGTGTTTCCTCCAAAGTGACGTGTAGAAATATAACGTGAAGTCAATAATAGTAGAATGTAAACGTTGAGTGGGTCAAATTATTGTGGTTCAGCTGCTAAATTAAAAAATTGTAAATCCGTGAGGTGTATAAAAATAAAAAAAAAATAACTTGTGAAAAAATCCACGTGGAAAACTTGAATTCAAATGATAAACAAAGGTCAAAAATCAAAAGACAAAAATATCAAAAGACAAAAATAGAAAATCAGTGATAATATTAAAAAGCACTAAAGATCTAGTGAAAACAAATCCTTAATTCAGATGTTAAAAATCCTTGGTAAGATCCATAACAAACAAATACATCGATAAAATACCTAAAAGGGAACAAAAGAGAAACAAATAGTGCAACACTGTATATGATATATAATATAGGTAATTAAAACCAAGCTCACCAGTATGCCAACGCGTTTCGGCCTAGACTAGGCCTTTCTCAAGACTAATAGTATCACCCACTGAGGGAATCGTAGCTAGTCATTTCCATATTAAATTCAATACGAATCCTTACCTGATCGTGTTGTATTTTAGCCATCAATTTCATGGCTATATGGTGTATTTTAATATGTATGTTAACCCCGATTTTAACATGATCTAATAAAAGTTATTTTTTAACACATAATTTCTTTATACTTTTTCACACGTTCCAGAGTGCTATATTTGTACCCCTTAATCAGTTCCTTACTGATTCCTTGCATAGTATATTAATTGGTACAAGCAACTACCCCTAACCAGATTGTGATTATTTATATTCAAATCTATTGAGACTCACCAAACTCAATATTTAGTGGATTATAGGGGAACGTTTCAATACAGTTTTCAGTTTTGAGTAGTGCCATTGTTTCCTCTCCTATTAACAGGATTAGATTAGGTGTAATTAGTTTAAAATTCTTGAATTCTTGTAATTATTTTATTATTTTCTGTAATTTAGTGGAGGGGGGGGGGTTTCCGTACTTTAGCTTATTTAATTTAATTGTAGTTAGTTTAGGTAATTAATTTAATTATACTGTAGTGTAGTGTTAGGTGTAATTGTAACTTAGGTTAGGGTTTATTTTACAGGTAAATTTGTACTTATTTTAACTAGGAAGTTATTAAATAGTTAATAACTATTTAATAACTATTGTACCTAGTTAAAATAAATACAAACTTGCCTGTAAAATGTAATTATTAGTTATATTGTAGCTAGTTTAGTTTTTTTTTATAGGTAAGTATTTAGTTTTAAATAGGAATTATTTAGTTAATAATAGTAATTTTATTTAGATGTATTTAAATTATATTTAAGTTAGGGGGGTGTTAGGGTTAGGGTTAGACTTAGATTTAGGGGTTAAAAACTTTATTATAGTGGTTAATAAGTGTAGTTAGGTGGCGGCGACATTGGGGGTGGCAGAGTAGGGGTTAATAAATAAAAAGTAGGTGTCGGCGATGTTGGGGGCAGTAGATTAGGGGTTCATAAGTATAATGTAGGTGGCGGCGGTGTCTGGAGTGGCAGATTAGGGGTTTATAATATAATGCAGGTGTCGGCTATGTCAGGGGCGGCGAATTATTGGTTAATAAGTGTAAGATTAGGGGTGTTTAGACTCGGGGTTCATGTTAGGGTGTTAGTTGTAGACATACATTTTATTTCCCCATAGGAATCAATGGGGCTGTGTTAGAAGCTGAACGCTGCTTTTTTGCAGGTGTTAGGTTTTTATTCAGCCGGCTCTCCCCCATTTATTCCTATGGGGAAATCGTGCATGAGCACGTTTAGCCAGCTCACCGCTACCGTAAGCAGCGCTGGTATTACAGTAAGATGTGGAGCTACAATTTTCTCTCTGCTCACTTTTCTAAGGCTAACGCCAGGTTTAAAAAATCCTGTAATACCAGCATTGTCTTAAGTGAGCGGTGAGAAAAAAATGCTTGTTAGCCTTGCACACCATTACCGACAAAAACTCGTAATCTAGCCGAATAATTTTATTAACTTGTGAACTTAGCATGCTAAAAAGAGCATAAACAGTCGAGATGTGCTGCTCAAAACAGGCCAAATTTTTTTTCAAGAAATCAAATCTTCAGTGAAAAGCTGCTAGTAAAGTGTTTTCTGAGGGATTAGAGTTAACTTGCCCCCTGAAGGGATATGCAGTGTCATTATACAACCAATACATTTGAAAAGTTACCAATAAGTGGGTTATTATTGGGTTTTCAAATGGAATGGAATAGCTTTAAATCAGTATTGTGAGGGCCATTTATACATATCACCCAACATTTTCCCAGAATTCTTCCAGGACTGGAAGCTCTATATAGTCTGAGGGAGGTTTGTAGACAGGGCCATGAGTGTTCTGTGGGTAGGGATGGAGTCACAAATGAACCATAGATAGGGTTGGGCGTGACAACTGCAGTGTTGGGGGGGCAGTGGGTAGCGTCTGGGATGTACATGATTCCTGTTTGGAAACATTTGCCCTGAAGAAAAAACTGCAGAACTCCCAAAATGTGACACAATATATGGGACAGATAGGCATGTGTTTAAAGGGACATTTATAGTTATGAGACACTTCAACATAGTAACATGGACAGAAAAAGTTTTATTACTGATTTGAATAGCGGAGGGAAATTAATGGGAGGTTACAGAATGAAAACAATGTAAGTGAATTGCGCTGTTGCGAAAGAATTCTTGTGTCATTTATGTTTTAGGCATTTTGTCAACCATTTCTACATTAATAAAAGTTGTAATTTATTGTTTTGCTTCAAAATATTGAACCATGTGGCTTAAATTATAATCAACTATTTTCATATTGAGCGATGTTCTCATTTCAACTCTTCTAAGGGTCATTGCAATTAATAAAAAATAGAAAATCTTACTTTTTTGGGGGGGAAAAGCTTAGAATGAGTTGCCCCAAATAATAATGATCACTTTATATGATCAGCTTTGTGAGTGTAAAAGGGGGGGGGGGGTGAAATGATCTAGGTAGTGTTCTGTGCAGGTGTCATGAATGACACCTGCACAGGTGAAAAAAAAATCCAGTCAAGTGCGCAGGTTTCAGGAGCATTTTAAACAGCTACTAACATTCTCTATAGATCCACCTGACCCACTCCCCTCTGCACCAAAGCCCCCAATGTTAATTTCACAAAGGATAAACAAATGAGTAAATGGGAATAACCAATACCATTTTGCCATATTTAGTATCTTATTTTATTTATTTTGCTATTTTAAAAGTAAAGTACAGGAGTTTATTATGCTACAAATACAGACATAAGACCTTTATTTTAGGTTTCCACAACTGCTGAATTAATGGGATATGAAGACCATACATTTTATTTTGTGATTTAGCTAGAGCATGCCATTTTAAACAACTTTCTAATTTACTTCTATTATCAATTTGTCTTCATTCTCTTAGTATCTTTTGGGATGTAAGCTTAGGAGCCGGCCCATTTCTGGGGCACTATTTGGCAGCAGTTTTACAAGAATGTTATCCATTTGCTAGAGCACTAAATAGCAACACTATTTCCTGCCTTGTTGTGCAGCAGATACCTACCTAGGTATCTCTTCAACACAGAATATCATGGGAATGATGCAAATTTGATCATTGAAGTAAATTGTAAGCTTTTTTAAAAAAATGGTACGCTCTGTCTGAATCAGAAAATGTTTGGTTTCATATCCCTTTAAGATTAACACAGTCAGGCATCTATTTCAAGCCCACACCTCAGGGTACAGACCAATATGCCATGGGAAAAAGCAAACAAAATCAGGACTGTCCCACAAAAATTCAGGACAGTTTAAACACAAGAAATGGACGTTACAACAAATAATTCATTGTTTTGTGTGAAATTTGTAAAAACAAGGATGAGCTTTTCTGTAAACTATTTTCAATAATTATTTATAATCAAGGTTGTCAACTGCTTCAACTACTGAAAGCACTTACTGTAATATTTCCTTATCTCAACCTTTATCTTCAAATGGTAAAATGAAATGCTCTCTCTATCTGATTTTCCACACCCAATCTAGATCTTCAAGAAGTTCTTGGAAAGTGTTTACCAAAATTTGATTACGCAAACTTATTACATCTAAATGATGATACCCAATTCATATGATGAATATAATAGCCTTATGATATCTTGCTTCGTTTGTACATAATTGGGTTATAAATCTTTAACTGAGGCAACAGCGAAAGCAATTTTATTATTGACGAAAATACATTTATTGCTTGCAAAACATTTCAAAGAAAAATGAAAGTTTAATGCGTTGGTTCTTTTTAAATGAACACTTTAATTTAATATATTTTTTGTATTTTTCATTTTACATTTTTTATTATATCTTAGTGAAGAATTTGTACAAATTGTATTCCTTTGTAGACTCATGGAGATATGACAGACATTCATTTATGTAAGCTTTACCCTTCAAAACATTCTTTTGTTTAGGACTAATACATTAACCCTTTAAAGGGAAATTAAATCCGGCATTTAACCTTCCTGCAAAATGTTTCATTAAAGGGACATAAAACCAAAAAAAAATTCTTTCATGATTCAGATAGAACATACAATTTTAACCAACTTTCCCATGTACTTCTATTACCAAATGTTCTTTGTTTTCTTGTTATCCTTTGTTCAAAAGCAGGAAGGTAAGTTCAAGAGTGTGCAAGTGTCTGTAGTTTTGCAACAATGTTACAAATTAGCAAGAGCACTAAATGCCAGAGCTATTTCCTGTCATGTAGTGCTCGAGAAATGTGCACGCCTATCTAGATATCTCTTCAACAAAGATTAACATGAGAACATAGCAAATTTGATAATAGAAGTAAATTGGAAACTTTTTTTTAAATTGTTTGGGTTTCATGTCCCTTTAAGGAAAAATAAAACTAAATTGTTGCATGCACTCATCAATACTTTACCTGCTTTCACTCTAACAAGTGCACTTGCTCTACTGACTCCAGAGAGGCTGAAGTGTCTGCATCATGCTTAGACCTCGAAGATCTAAACCTCTTGGCTCCAGATGTCTTGTCAATACTTTGTGGTCCCTCAAAGAGGTTTAGAAAGGCAAATCTCAGCTTGAGAGCTGTTCATATCCAGATGCTGCATAGTGAGATAAAGGAGAAACAGCTACAACTTTTGCAAGATTTCTCTTAATGCCAGCGAGTTTTTGACCATCAGGCCCTTAAAGAGACATTAAACAGCTTGAGGATGTAATATAAAATGTTTTCATGATATCTAATATAAAACCCCTGAGAATCTATAAGTTAATAGGTGCCGTCATGTTCTAACTTGGTTATCCTAGCTTTAAAAACCTTCTCATATCCACTGGTGAGGGCAGTTAGTAGCAGTTATAAAATAAACTAAAAGAAAGATAAAGAAACTATCTCACAGCATTTAAACTACCTTTAACAATGCTATATTCTACACAGACATTGTTTGCATACTTTAGTTACTCTTTTATAGATGTCCCTAACTGTCCTCAGCAGAAGAGATTAGATAAGGGAGTCCTCGGTTCCAACATGTTGACTGACATTACTTATAAAAACTAAAACTGAAAATGTTGACTTATTTCTTCAATATTTATTTAAATATCTAATATAATTAATAAAAACTTCTGCATACTATTTTCAGACTCATCTATAAATACATTAATATATTTATGATTACATTTTAGTTTAGTTTTTTTTAGTACCCCAATACAGCCCCTATCCCCTCACTACAGCCCCTATCCCCTCACTTCAGCTTCTATCCCACAACTACAGCCCCTATCCCACCACTACAGCCCTATCCCCTCACTACGCCCCTATCCCACCACTACAGCCCCTATCCCCTCACTACAGCCCCTATCCACCTACTACAGCCCCTATTCCTTTACTACAGCCCCCATCCTCCCAATACAGCTCCTATCCCCTCACTACAACCCCAATTCCCCCACTACAGCACCTATCCCCTCAGAACATCCCCTATACCCCCAATACAGTTTCTATCCCCTCACTACAGCCCTATCCCCTCAAAACAGCCTCTATACCCCAATACAACCCCTATCCCCCACTACAGCCCATAACCCCTCACTACAGTCCCTATACCCCCAATACAGTCCCTATCCCCCACTACAGCCCCTATCCCCTCACTACAGCCCCTATACCCAAGTATAGCCCCTATTCCCTCAATACAGCTCCTATCCAGTCACAGCCATCAGAAGCCCTGAGTGACAGCTGATCCCAGTGCATGCTGGGATCAGCTGTCACTGGAAAATTACTGGTTGTAATAGTTATAGCCACAGATCAGGTAGCGAGAATGAGTACATGCCATAATCACTACCTGATCTTAATAGCAAGCCAATGTTAAATTACATGGGCTTGCTAAGTCCCCTTCTCTCGGTCACATGACATTACAAAAAAAGTATTGGTATTGGCAAGTACCTAAAAAGTATCAGTACTCGTACTCTTTAAAAAATGGTATTGGTGCATCCCTAGTTCATAGGTAACTGTCTGTATATCTAACTAAGGGTGAATATGGATACTTAAAATTGCAATATGAATTCCGTTGGGATATATTTAATAACCAGACTATATAATAATTGAGAGATCCTCCACACAGAGATTTATTTTGTGCTTTGTACTAAATAACACTTGGGAAAAAGCACACTTGGTGCACATGACCTATGTGCTCACAATTTGGCACTTTATGCTAACGGCCAATGTGTTTGCAGCCTGTATACTGTGTGTATGGTGTTTAGTTTAATCATGGTATGCACTTTATTTTCACATGATAAATGTATATTGCTGAGAATTATGCACCTTATTTGCACCAGATTGTGCTAACTGTATTTGTAATTTGATGCAGTTTATTTGCACATGATGTATATTGGATAGATGTTTTAATTGGATTGGAGGCCATAGTCTATATAGTTGTATTGTATAGTATTGGTGGCACTATTGTATAATGTCTATATGTATTATTAGGCTGTCAAAGTCTTTTTTTAATAAGTCTTGCTCTATTAATGATTGAGGGATTCTATTTTTTTGGTATTAGATGTATTATGGTATTATGTAAGACTGCTAGAGGTTACACTGAGTTACAGCTTCTATTTAATTGTATATTTTATCAATCGCTACTGCATTTCTGATCAGTGGGCAACTATGTTTCATTGTCTTGACACTGTACAGTGACAATAAAGTTGAATCCGAATCTAAATCTAAGGCTGTTTGTGTGTCTGAGTGTGTGTTTGAGTGTGCCTGAATGGGCGTCCCTAAGTGTGTATTTTTCTGTCTGTGTGTCTTTAACCTCTTAAGGACATATGACGGAATTTTTCCGTCATAAAACAATTGAGCAAACTGAAAGCTGTGTCCTTAAAGGGTTAAGTGTGCCTGTCTGTGTGTCTTTGAGTGTGTCTGTCTGTGTCTCTGAATGTGTGGGTCTCTGAATGTGCCTGTCTAAATGTGTTTTCCTGAGTGTGGGTCTTTGAGTGTGCCTGTCTGTGTGTATGATTGTGCCTATTTGTGTGCCTGAGTGTGTGTTTGTGCCCAATTGTGTCTTTAAGTGTGAGTGTGCCTAATTTTAATTTTGAAGTAGGAAGTGGCTGGCTGTGTAAAATTGGTACATGGCACTTAGGGGCCTATTTATCAAGCTCCGTGTGGAGCTTGATGCCCCGTCTTTCTGGTAAACCTTCAGGCTCGCCAGAAACACAACTTATAAAGCAGCGGTCTAAAGACTGCTGCTCCATAACCTGTCCGCCTGCTCTGAGGCGGCATACAGACATCACCGGAAATCAACACGATCCAATACGATCGGGTTGATTGACACTCCCTGGTAGCGAATCTGCAGGGGACGGCGTTGCACCAGCAGTTCACCAGAACTGCTGGTGCAATGATAAATGCTGACAGCTTATGCGGCGTGCGGCGGACATGATCCGCAATATCAGATCATATCCGCTCGCACTTTCTTAAATATGCCCCTTAGTATTAAATTGTTACACGCGGACCAATAAACACCCAGGGTCTGTTCATTGGTCTTCATTTGTGACATATTTTACATAGGGGATCATCTACAGAGCCCTGGTGTTTGCTGAAATTGCTTTAAACTATAAAGAAAAGCTTTTGAGAGTTTTCCTCTCTTTCTCAGGTCTGAAGCAATACCCGAGGAAGAAAGAAAACCTCTCCAAAGCTTGTCTTTTAATATTAGGTTTGTACAATAAAAAGGTATCATTGCATACCACATTACTCTGGTATTTTGGAATCTTATATATACAGTATTTATTTAGGTGTTTTTAGTGGTGAAAATTATTAGTGCACCCCCCAGTTTTAACTGCGGTATCTTATGTGCCCCCCCTATATATTGCTCTTAGGGTTGCCACTGGGGATAAGTCACGTATCAATGGAAGCAAATTGTGAATATATATATATATATATATATCTATATGGTTATATTCATATATATTTATGTGTTTATATCTGTATATACACATATTAACACATAAATATATATGTATATAAGCATATAGATATATATTTACTGGGAACACAGTAAACACAGTTCCCATTGACCGCAATGTAAAGGCATTTTTCAGTGCTGTTTTTTTTCTAACATCCCACTCCCACCAACTTTGAACCCAAAATATTGCCTAATGCAGTAATTTTATTAAAAAATAAAGATACTGCTTTCTTTATTTTTTAATAAAATAAACTAGGCTGTATTTTGAGGGACATTTGGGGCACATTTATAAAATTAACCAAAAAATTAACCAATTAACCGCCAACCCCCCACAACGCAAATAACTAATTTAATTACTAAGCCCCCTAACCTACCTAACACCCTCTAAATAAATCTCAATTACATAAATTTAAATACTAACTTACAATTAAAATAAAAAACATAAGATTACTTTAAAAATAAAAAAAACTAAGATTAAATTATTCTAAAATTACAAAAAATAAAAAAGTCTAACATAACAGAATTATTTTTTTTTATCAAAAATAAAAAAATTAAACCTAATCCCTATGAAAATAAAAAAGCCCCCGCCAAAATAAAAACACCCCCTAATCTAAACTAAACTACCAATAGCCCTTAAAAGGGCCTTTTGTAGGGCATTGCCCTAAGTTAAACAGCTCTTTTACATTTAAAAAATACTAAGTCCCCCCCTAAAAGTTAATCCCCCCACCCACCAAACCCCCAAAATTGAAAAACCTAAATGTGCATTTGTATGGGCATTGCCCTTAAAAGGGCATTCAGCTCTTTTACTGCCCTTAAAAGGGCATTAAGCTCTTTTACAGCCCAAAAAACCCTAATCTAAAAATAAAAGCCAGACAAAAAAATAAAAAAGCCTAAATCTAACCCTCATCCAGGACCAAGATTACGCTGTTCAAATCAGCCAATAGGATTTCAGTAGCTCTCATCCTATTGGCGGATTTGAAAATATCAGCCAATAGGAATGCAAGGTACCCCATTTTTAAACGGGTACCTTGAATTCAATCCTCGGTGATTGTACAAAGAGGATCTCCACGCTGGATGGCTCCGTGGTCACCGGTCTTGTTCTGCGGTCACCTCTGCTCCGCGTCGCCTTGGTCCTGAATGAAGCTAGAAGAGGTCCCTGCGCTGGAAGAAGATGTCGCTGCCTCCAAGAAGACTTCACCGCCTTGAAGAGGACCTTCTCCGCCAGACTTCAGGAATGGTGAGTACCTATTTGGGGGTTAAATTTAGGATTTTTTTATTTTTTGGGGTGGCTTTTATTTTTAGATTAGGGTTCTTTTGGGCTATAAAAGAGCTGAATGCACTTTTAAGGGCAGTAAAAGAGCTGAATGCCCTTTTAAGGGCAATGCCCATACAAATGCTGCTTTAGGCGCAATGGGTAGTTTAGGTTTTTTTAGTGTTAGGTTTTTTTTTTATTTTGGGGGTTTGGTGGGTGGGGAGTTTTATTGTTAGGGGAGACTTAGTATTTCTCTTGTTAAGTGTATCCAGTCCACGGATCATCCATTACTTATGGAATATATTCTCCTTCCCAACAGGAAGCTGCAAGAGTCCACCCACAGCAAAGCTGCTATATAGCTCCTCCCCTAACTGCCATATTCAGTAATTCTCTTGCAAGCCTCAACATAGATAGGAGGTAGTGAGAGTCTGTGGTGCTTTCTACTTAGTTTATTCTTCAATCAAAAGTTTGTTATTTTTAAATGGCACCGGAGTGTGCTGTTTATCTCAGGCAGTATTTGGAAGAAGAATCTGCCTGCGTTTTTCTATGATCTTAGCAGACGTAACTAAGATCCATTTGCTGTTTTCACACATTCTGAGGAGTGAGGTACTTCAGAGGGGGAATGGCTTGCAGGTTTTCCTGCAGATAAGGTATGTGCAGTAAAATATTTTTCTAGGAATGGAATTGACTAAGAAAATACTGCTGATACCGAAGTAATGTAAGTAAAGCCTTAAATGCAGCGATAGCGACTGGTATCAGGCTTATTAATAGAGATACATACTCTTGTAAAAATGTGTTTTAAAACGTTTGCTGGTATGTTTAATCGTTTTTTAACATATGTTTGGTGATAAAACTTATTGGGGCCTAAGTTTTTTCCACATGGCTGGCTTAAATTTTGCATAGAAACAGTTAACTGAAGCTTCCCACTGTTGGCTGTGGCAGTTTGTTGTGTCTGTTTTTAAAAACGTCTATGTCGTTTTTTTGACCTGTTTTTTGCATTAAGGGGTTAATCATCCATTTGCAAGTGGGTGCAATGCTCTGTTACCTTATTACATGTACTGTAAAAATTTCGTTTGTTTTACTGCCTTTTTTTCACTGTTTTTCAAATTTTGACAAAATTTGTTTCTCTTAAAGGCACAGTAACGTTTTATATATTTGCTTGTTAACTTGATTTAAAGTGTTTTCCAAGCTTACTAGTCTCATTATTAGTCTGTTCTAACATGTCTAACATAGAGGAAGCTCTGTGTTCATTATGTTTTAAAGCCATGGTGGAACCCCAACTTAGAATGTGTACCAGATTTCATGATTAACAATAAAGATCATTTTTTGTCTTTAAAAACATTATCACCAGAGGATTCTGTCGTGGGGGTAGTTATGCCGACTAACTCTCCCCACGTGTCAGACCTTTTGACTCCCGCTTTAGGGACTCACGCTCAAATGGCGCCAAGTACATCAAGGGCACCCATAGCGTTTCTTTTACCAGGGGATTCTGTCGAGGGGAAAGTTATGCCGACTAACTCTCCCCACGTGTCAGACCCTTCGACTCCCGCTTCAGGGACTCACGCTCAAATGGCGCCAAGTACATCAAGGGCGCCCATAGCGTTTATTTTACAAGACATGGCAAAGGTGGTGAATAATATTCTGGCAGCAGTATTAGTCAGACTACCTGAAATTAAAGGAAAGCAGTTAGCTCTGGGGGTAGATACAGAGCATACAGACGCTTTAAGAACCATGTATGATACTACCTCACAATATGCTTAGTCTGTGGGTGATTTTTTTTGACTCAGGGAAGATGATTTAACCTGATTCTGATATTTCTACATTTAAAATTTATGCTTGAGAACCTCCACTTGTTGCTCAGGGAGGCTTTGGCTGCTCTGAATGAATGTGTACAATCGCAGGGCCAGAGAAATTGTGTAGACTGGATAAATAATATGCAGTGCCGGTGTGTACTGATGTTTTTCCAATACCTAAAGAGGTTTACTAAAAATTTTTTAATAAGGAATGGGATAGACCAGGTGTGCCGTTCTCTTCCCCTCCTATTTTTTAGAAGAATGTTTTCTAATAGTTACCACCACACGGGACTTCTGGCAGACAGTTCCTAAGGTGGAGAGAAGAGTTTCTACTCTAGCTAAGCGTACCACTACCTCTGATGAGGACAGTTGTACTTTTTAGATCCAATGGATAAAAAATGTTTATTCAACAGGGTTTTATCCTGCAGCCCCTTGCATACATTGCTTCTGTCACTGCTGCTGCGGCGTTCTGGGTTGAGTCTCTTGATGAGGCTTTACAGTTAAGCGACTCCATTGGATGAATATATTTGACAAGCTTATGCTAGCCAATTCCTTTGTTTTCTGATGCCTTGTTCATTTGACTAGACTAACGGCTAAGAATTCTGTTTTTTACTATACTGGCGCGCAGAGCGCTATGGCTTATATCATGGTCAGCTGTCGTGACTTTAATAAATAAGCTACTTAACTTCCCTTCAAGGGGCAGACCCTATTCGGGCCTGGTTTGAAGGAGATTATTGCTTATATCACTGGAGGAAAAGGTCATGCCCTTCCTCAGGATAGGTCCAAATCAAGGGCCAAAAAAAAAAAAAAAAAAGTCTAATTTTCGTGCCTTTTAAAAACTTGAGGGCAGGTGTGGCATCCTCTTCCTCTAAGGCAAAACAAGAGGGAATTTTTGCTCAGTCCAAGGCGGTCTGGAGACAATCGGACCTGGAACAAAGATAAGCAGGACAAGGAGCCTGCTGCTGCCTCTAAGGCAGCATGAAGGAACGGACCCCTATCCGGTAACGGATCCTATAGGGGGCAGACTTTCATTCTTCGCCCAGGCGTGGGCAAGAGATGCCCAGGATCCCTAGGCATTGGAATTTATATCCCAGAGATATCTTCTGGATTTCAAAGATTCCCCCCCCAAAAAAGGGGAGATTTCGCCTTTCACAATTATCTGCAAACCAGATAAAGAAGGAGGCATTCTTACATTGTGTACGAGATCCATCCAGTTCCAAGAGAGGAACAGGGACAGAGTTTTTACTCAAATCTGTTTGTGGTTCCCAAGGAGAGGGAACCTTCAGACCTATTTTGGATCTAAAGATCTTAAACAAATTCCTCAGAATTCCGTCATTTAAGATGGAAACTATTCGTACCATCTTAACTATGATCCAGGAGAGTCAATAGAGGACTACAATGGATTTGAAGGATGCTTATCCTCACATTGTGATGCATAAAGATCACCATCGTTTTTCAGGTTTGCCTTTCTAGACAGGCATTACCAGTTTGTAGCTCTTTCCTTTGGGATATCTACAGCCCCAAGAATCTTTATGGAGGTTCTGGGGTCGCTTTGGCGGTCCTTAGACCGCGGGGCATAGAAGTGGCCCCTTATTTAGACGACATCCTGATACAGGCGTCAAACATCCAAATTGCCCAGTCTCATACGGATGTAGTACTGGCATTTCTGAGATCACATGGGTGGAAAGTGAACAAGGAAAGAGTTCTCTATCCCCAATCTCAAGGGTTTCCCTCCTAGGGACTCTGATAGATTCTGTAGAAATGAAAATTTACCTGACGGAGTCCAGGTTGTCAAAGTTTCTAAATTTCTGCCGTATTTTTTCATCCCATCCGCGCCCTTCGGTGGCTCAGTACATGAATGAAATCGGCTTAATGGTAGCGGCAAGGGACATAGTACCGTTTGCACGTCTACATTTCAGACCGCTGCAAATATGCATGCTCAGTCAGAGGAACGGGGATTACACAGATTTGTCCCCCTGTTAAACCTGGACCAAGAGACCAGAGATTCTCTTCTCTGGTGACTATGTCGGGTCCATCTGTCCAAGGGTATGACCTTCCGCAGGTCAGATGGGACAATTGTTACAATAGATGCCAGCCTTTTAGGTTGGGATGCAGTCTGGAACTCCCTGAAGGCTCAGGGATAGTGGACTTAGGAGGAGACCCTCCTTCTAATAAATATTCTGGAACTGGGAGTGATATTCCATGCTCTTCAGACTTGGCCTCAGTTAGCAACTCTGAGGTACATCATACTCAGTCGGACAATATACACGACTGTGGCTTACATCAGCCATCAAGGGGGAACAGAAGTTCCCTAGCGATGTTAGAAGTCTTACAATAATTCACTGGACAGAGACTCACTCTTGTCTATCAGCTATCCATATCCCAGGTGTTGAGAACAGGGATGTGGATTTTCTAAGTCGTCAGACTTTTCTTCCGGGGGAGTGGGATTTTCTCCGGAGGTCAAGACCAAGCAGGAGAGGGCTTTGGTGTTTTTGACAGCGCCTGCGTAGCCACGCAGGACCTGGTATGCAGATCTGGTGGACATGTCATCCTTTCCATCACGGTCTCTGCTTCTGAGACAGGTCCCTCTACCTCAGGGTCCTTTCAACCATCTAAATAGAATCAATCTGAGATGGACTGCCTGGAGACTGAACGCTTGATGTTATCAAAGCATGGCTTCTCCGAGTCAGTCATTGATACCTTAATACAGACATGAAAGCCTGTCTCTAGGAAAATTGAACATAGATATGGTGTAAATATCTGATTGTTATGAATCCAAGGGTTACTCATGGAGTAAAGTCTGGATTCCCAGGATATTATCTTTTCTCCAAGATGTTTTTGAGAAAAGGGTTGTCAGCTAATTCCTTAAAAGGGGACAGATTTTTACTCTGTCTATTTTTTTTGCACAAGCGTCTGGCAGGTATTCTAGACGTTCAGGCATTTGGTCAGGCTTTGGTTAGATCCAAGCCTGTGTTTAAAACTGTTGCTCCGCCATGGAGCTTAAACCTGATTCTTAAGGTTCTTCAAGAAGTTCCGTTTGAACCTTTTTTGTTCCATAGATATCAATCTTTATCTTGGAAAGTTCCTTTTGGGTAGCTAATTCCTCGACTCGTAGAGTCTCCAAGTTATCTGTGTTACAATGTGATTCTCCTTATCTGGTCCTTCGTACGGATAAGGTAGTCCTGCGTACCAACCTGGGTTTTTTCCTAAGGTGGTATCTAACAAGTACATCACTCAAGAGATAGTTGTTCCATGCTTGTATCCTAATCCTTCCTCAAAGAAGGAACGTCTATTACACAATATTGGACGTGGTTTGTGCTTTAAAGTTTTACTTACAAGCTACTACAGTTTTCATCAAACGTTCACCTTGTTTGTTGTCTATTCTGGACAGAGGAGAGGTCAAAAGACTTCAGCAGCCTCTCTGTCTTTTTGGTTAAAAAGCATAATTCATTTAGCTTATGAGACTGCTGGACAGCAGCCTCCTGAAGGGATTACAGCTCATTCTACTAGAGCTGTGGTTTTCACTTGGGCCTTTTTTAAAGCTGGCTTCTGTTGAACAGATTTACAAGACGGAGTTTTGGTCTGCGCTTCATACTTTTCAAATTTAACAAATTTGATACCTTGCTTCTTCGGAGGCTATTTTTGGGAGAAAGGGTTTTTTACAGGCAGTGGTAACTTCCGTTTAAGTACCTGCCTTGTCCCTCCCATCATCCGTGTACTTTAGCTTTGGTATTGGTATTCCATAAGTAATGGATGATCCGTGGACTGGATACACTTAACAAGAGAAAACATAATTTATGCTTACCTGATGAATTTATTTCTCTTGTAGTGTATCCAGTCCACGGCCCGCCCTGTCACTTTAAGGCAGGTAATTTTTTCATTTGAACTACAGTCACCACTGCACCCTATGGTTTTTCCTTTCTCTGCATGTTTTCGGTCGAATGACTGAATATGGCAGTTAGGGGAGGAGCTATATAGCAGCTTTGCTGTGGGTGGACTCTTGCAGCTTCCTGTTGGGAAGGAGAATATATTCCATAAGTAATGGATGATCCGTGGACTGGATACACTACAAGAGAAATAAATTTATCAGGTAAGCATAAATTATGTTTTTTTAAATGTAAAAGAGCTGTTTAACTTAGGGCAATGCCATACAAAGGCCATTTTAAGGGCTATTGGTAGTGTAGTTAAGATAAGGGTTTTTTATTTTGGGGGAGCTTTTTTATTTTCATAGGGATTAGGTTTAATTTTTTCTTATTTTTGATAATTCGGTTTATTTTTTTCTGTAATGTTATATTTTTTTTATTTTTTGCAACTTTGTTAATTTAATGTTAGTTTTTTTATTTTTTAAGTAATCTTATGCTATTTATTTTAATTTTAAAATAGTATTTAAATGTATGTAATTGGGGTTAATTTAGGGGGTGTCAGGTTAGGGGGCTTAGTAATTAAATTACAACTAGAGTTTTGAGTGCTATAGGGAAAGTAAAGAATGCCACGAAAGTGGCATTATTTAACCCCCTATAGCGCTGCCATTACAAGTTTTAAAAAACACGGCTTGCACGTGGGATATGGAGATTTCGAGCTCCATACCGCACCCAAATACAAGCGCTGTGTTTGACGTGCTCGTGCACACTTCCCCCATAGACATCAATGGGTAGAGCCGGCAAAAAAAAAGCCTAACACCTGCGATCGCGGAAACAAAAACTCTGTAACGCAGCCCCATTGATGTCTATGGGGAAAAAGAAAATACAGTTTAAACCTAACACCCTGACATAAATCCCGAGTCTAAACACCCCTAATTTGCCCCCCAACATCGCCGCCACCTACATAATGTTATTAACCCCTAATCTGCCGCATCCGATATCGCCACTACCTAAATAAAACTATTAACCCCATAATTTGCCGCTCCCGATATCGCCGCCACTATATTAAAGTTATTAACCCCTATTCCGCCGCTCCCCAACATCGCTGCAACTAAATAAACCTATTAACCCCTAAACCGCCAGCCCCCCACATAGCAACAACCTAAATTAAACAATTAACCCCTAACCCTAAGGTAACCCTAACCCTAACATAACCCTAACCCTAACACTCCCTAACTTTAACATAATTAAAATATAGCTAAATTAAAATTACAATTATTAACTAAATAAACCTATTACCCCCTAATCGACAGCCCCCCCACATCGCAACAACCTAAATTAAACTATTAACCTCTAACCCTAAGGTAACCCTAACCCTAACACTCCCTAACTTTAACATAATTAAAATATAGCTAAATTAGGGGGCGGAGCCAGCCACGATCCAGCATGGTTGCTATTCTGTGATGCTCCGTGAGTTGTTTCCTAGGAGTGCCATGGGACAGAACTAGATCATGTCTTATAAGCCATAAAATCTTTCCTTAACAGATGAGGGATTGGAGATTATAAAAGAAAATAAGCTTGGAGCGCCAAACCGCCTATAATTTAACTTTTGATTATACCGAAGCTATACAGCGCAAACAGTGAGGCGCCATCTTTAACTCAGACGCTGAAAAGCAAAGCCGGTCTGAAGGAGCGCATTAGCTGTATGAGAGCAGCTACAGTTCAACTACCATACACGAGCGGTCAGAAGCGCTCCGCTATCCACAGCAGGTATCAACACGTATTTAAATCTTATTTAAATCTTGTGCACACTGCCCTTATACTAACCTTGCCCGGTGACCGCAGCCCTAAATCACTGTTAGTGACACGTGGTGCTGGGAGGGGGAAGCAGTGAGCGCTAACACTTATATGCCGATATAGACATTCCTAAACACCGACATAAGGGACATACTCAAGAGCCTACACTAAACATAGGCAGCTGCAGTTGGATCTCGCTGACGCCTCTGACCTAGGCCACGTGACACAATTGCTTAGACAGATCAACACTTCAGTGCAGCATCACCTTTCTTACAGATAGGGGCCATTCCATAAAAGAAGGATAAGCAGTTTAATAAAAACAAAAATCTCCCTATATAAACCCACTGTCTGCAAAGCACAGATGACCTCAAAACGCCCCCCCAAAGGGGATAAGACTGCCAAAACAGCCTCAACAGCCTCCACAAAGTTAAACACATATTTTAAAGCAGTGGAGGTGAAAACACCTATACCACCCAATTCTCCAAATTCAAGTAGTAGTTCACAAGAAGAAGAAAATGATGGTGGGCAATTTGATGCTACTCTTCCTTTAACAAGAGCAGACTTGCAGTCCCTCCCAACAAAGGAAGACTTTGCATCCTTTATGGGCCAAGTTAGCCAACTCATAAAGGAAAGTCTTACAGAAGTCAAGAGAGATATTACAGACCTTGGAAACAGAGTGCTCCAATTGGAGGAGCATGCAGAAGAGATTTCTGAACCAATTAATTTATATGGTATGCAGATCCAACAACAAACTAAGGAGATACAACAGATGCAAATGCAAATAGAGGATCTTGACAATCGTGGCAGGCGCCAAAATCTGAGAATTAGAGGTGTATCTGAAAATATATCAACCACCACGCTACCGAAATACCTCCAGGACCTCTTTTGCTTTCTTCTAGACAGTGAAGAAGAAGCAGAGATATCTTTAGACAGAGTACACAGGGCACTAAAGCCTAAACCCCCTGCAACTGCGCCCCCGAGGGACATAATTCTTCGCTGTCACAATTATAAAGATAAAGAAAAGATATTGATAGCAGCAAGAAAAAAAGCACCTATAAAGAAAGATGGAGACACCATTCAAATTTATGCCGACATAAGCCCACTAACCCTATTCAGACGGAGAGAGGTTAGATTCCTTACTACGCACTTGCAAGAACATAATATCCCCTACCGCTGGGGATTCCCTTTTGCTATCAGAGTTATGAAAAACAACAAAGAAATCATATATAAGGATTTGGAAGATCTGGACCCATTCTGCTTACAGCTGGGTATCCCTCCACCAAAGAACATTCCTCAAGAAATAGAACAACTGAATGACAAGCAGGCTGCGGAACATCTACAGTCAAAACCCCAGCGACAAAAGTGGACCACAGTAAACAGGAAACGCAAGACGACCACCACTGCATCCAATCTACACAATGCTCCAACCTCCGACCCTCCATGAGAGACAGATCTATCTTCTAAGCTATTACAGAAATTGTCTGAAATCTTTATTTGAAAGGACTTGATCACTCTTTAGAGAGAAACCTATTAGAAAAGAGATGTCTAACACAAAAGTTCATCTGGACATCTAATTAATACACATTCCAGCATTTAGATAAGAGGTTCTCCTGCTAAAATTAATAACCGTGGCTCTCCGGGGAAATGAAAGCAGGTTTACTCTGCTACTACCCCCCCCCCCTTTTTTGTTTCCCAATGATAGGAAATAACAGTCTTTGGTTTGATTATGTTTGTTATTTGTTATGCTGTTTTTATGTTGTGTGTTTGTTGTTTTATTGCAGTATCCTCGCAACACAGGGTTTCAAATCCAGGTTGATATACCTCCTACAGGGCAAAGCTGACACGCTATTATGTTTTAGGCATCCTCTTATGGAACACAGAACAAGTAAGCTGCTACACCACACTGTACAGTCATTCTCCGGTAAGAAATTTTTACATTTCATACTTACAAAATACACACACACAACAACAAAATGAATACAAGACCATTACTGATTTGCTCCCAAAACACTAAGGGCTTGAATTCACCCACAAAGAGATCTGTGGCCCTGCAATGGTTTGCGAGACAAAAATGCTCTGTTGCATTTGTCCAAGAAACACACTTCCCTAGAGCAAACGAGCCTAAGTTCTCCAATAAAGACTTCCCACAGGGTTTCTTTAGCTCTCATGAAATGAAAAGGAATGGAGTGGGAATCCTCTTCCACCGTTCAGTACCCTTCAAGCTGCTTAACACTGTAGCAGATAATGAGGGAAGAATTCTTATTGTAGTGGGCTTACTATATCATAGACCAATAACACTAATTAATGTGTATGCCCCTAACTCGCGTAGAAGCAAATTTTTTAATAAGCTCAATTCCTTAATAAAAGAAGCGCGTAAGGGAACTGTAATTATGGGAGGTGACTTAAATACTATAATAGATCCCACTCTAGACACTACATCCACAAATACAAAAACGTCCCCACGTTCTCCTAATTCGGTTTATAACTGCATCAAACACTCAGGGTTAGTAGACACGTGGAGAGTACAGCACCCCACACAGCGAAACTTTACCTTTTTCTCTTACCCCTGGTCTATGTATTCTAGAATAGACCTTTTATATCTTGATCAAGGCAGCCTTTCGTTATTAGTAGACACAGACATTATCCCTACAGCATGGTCAGACCACTCTATGATCTCGCTAAAATTAAATTGGCCAGACTCTCCACTGCATCCATTTATTTGGAGACTAGACGCTTATCTTTTACACCATCCCCCAACATCACAAAAGCTAGTGAGATCCTTACAAGAATATTTCACGCACAATGCGATAAAAGACACTCTTCCCTTATATGTATGGGAAGCTCATAAGGCAGTGATCCGAGGTGAATGTATTAAGCAAAAAGCATATTTAAAAAAGACATACGACTCCAAATTAGCCTCTTTAACTGCCGAACTACACACTTTAGAGATACAACATAAACAACACCCATCAGACCGACCCACCCTTAACGCACTAACGAAGACGAGAAACAAACTCAAAATCCTACTTTATTCAGATGCCCAAAGGAAAGCATTGCAGTTCCGGAAAAAATATTTCTATGAGGGTAACCGGCCAGGGAAACTCCTAGCAAACACTCTCAAAGATAGAACGAACCTGACTCATATTCACAGTTTAAAAACCCAACAAAGCACCATTCATGATAGTAAAGCAATAGCTGCCCATTTTAAGGACTTCTATTACCGATTGTACAACCTAGACGCAAACACCACCCCTGATCATATTAGTGAAATGACAACTTATATAGAAACAGCGGGTCTAAATAAATTGACACAACAACAGATAGCAGATCTAGATAAACCAATAACTTTATCAGAGGTTATGAAAGCAATAACAGATCTACCTGTAGGAAAGAGTCCGGGACCAGACGGATATACCAATTTATACTATAAGACATTCAAAGCTGTAATTGCCCCACATCTGCTAAATCTCTTTCATTCTTTAGATGAAGGATCACAACTAACGAAAGAATCCCTATTAGCCCACATTTCAGTCATCCTAAAGCCTGACAAACCTCAAGAAGACCCAGCTAGTTACCGCCCCATTTCCCTCCTCAACACGGACATAAAGATTTTAGGTAAAATTTTATCAAACCGCATAAATTTAGTCCTTAATGATATTATACATACGGATCAGGTAGGCTTTGTCCCGAACCGAGAAGCCAGAGATAATACCCTGAGAGCCCTGACCCTTATAGAATACGTTCAACTTCATAACATCGAGTCGGTATTGCTAGCTGTAGATGCAGAAAAGGCTTTCGATCGGACTAATTGGCACTTTTTAAAATTAACTTTATCACACATAGGATTTGGCCCCAAAATAATCAATAGAATTTTCAGCCTCTATACCCATCCGAGCGCAAATGTGAAAGTCAACGGACTACTGTCAACCGCATTCCCAATACACAATGGTACAAGGCAGGGATGCCCACTATCCCCAATTTTATTTATTTTAATGATGGAAGTCCTGGCATCCCACATACGTAGAAACCAACACATTAAAGGGATATCGTTTGGGCGGGAGGAATATAAAATAGCGCTTTATGCGGATGATGTGCTTTTTACAGCCACTTCTCCCCTCACAACTATTCCAGAGATACTTGCCGAGCTAGATACATTCGGAAAGTTTTCCAATTTTCTCACTAATAAACAAAAGTCCGAGATTCTTAATATCACACTTCCGGATACCAAATTCAGATCTATGTCTGAGTTCTGCCCATTAAGATTAAAAACAGACTCCATTAAATATTTGGGAATACTTATCTCTCCTAATCAGAAGACACTTTTTGATAAAAACTATAACACATTACTTCTCAACACTCAACGTGACCTTAAAAAGTGGACAAATAAACCTCTGTCTTGGTGGGGACGGGTACAGGCCATAAAAATGACTACTTTACCTAGGATCTTATATATACTACAGGCTTTGCCACTCCATATTCCCAGATGGTTCATGACCCGACTTCAAAATAGCATAAACACGTTTGTCTGGGGTAAGTGTAGGCCTAGAGTCAGTAGAGACACTATGTATAGACCGACCTCACAGGGTGGGCTAGGACTTCCTAAGATAGAGGACTATTACTTGGCAGTAACATTGCAAAGGATTCTTGATTGGCACAGGAAGAAAGAACATAAAGCATGGGTAACAATAGATTCACACATACTAAAAGCACCTTTAGTGCATGCCCTATGCTGGGTTCCGAATGATCTTAGGCCCCCACAATGCCACCACCTTGAGACATATAAACAGATCTTTAAAAATTGGGATTACATTCTTGCCACCAGACCATTCATCTCCACTAGTAGATCACCCTTATTCCCAATCACGTTAAACATAGAAATGGTGGGAGGCTTCGACAACGGATTCAAAAGACTCACTGAATGGGATTATACAATCCCATTATTTAACTTTACAGAAGCGGGAAAACTCTTAGAAAGAGATAAATTAATAACCATAGCGGGAGGGAAATTCACCAACTGGTTGAAATATGCCCAGCTACGCCATTTCATTCACACATCTCCGTTCAAAATAGACTTTTTACGGCAGCTTACACCATTCGAACACTTATGTCACAGCGGGGCAACATTTAGAGGGACACTTTCAACATCACGTCAACTCCTCATAGGCAACCTCCATGACACCCTCCCGTCATACACTACAAAATGGAATCTAGACCTTACAGAGCAAATAGACCAGGACGCTTGGAAAAACATTTTTAAATCAGTCAAAAAATCTTCTACATCCCCAACAATACTAGAACTAAATTTCAAACTCCTTCTCCGATGGTATCTGACCCCATCGAGAATGCATAGCATCTATCCAAACTCATCCAGCTCATGCTGGAGGGGGTGTGGAGAACATGGTAACCTATTACACATGTGGTGGCATTGCAATAAAGTCCGCCCTCTATGGTTGGCTGTGGAATCACACTATAAGCAGTCCATATTAGCAGAACTCACATTAACACCTAAAAATGCCCTACTTAACCACTTGCCTAAACTGACTTGTAAACTTAAGTTACTAACTATGCAGATAGGCCTTAATAGTGCAAGGAAACTAATCGCACGTCATTGGAAAAAACCCATAACACTTACTAAAGCAATGTGGTTGGAGGAGGTTGAGGAGCAATTTACCCTAGAAAAATATGGATACCTTTGTCGAAATAAATTAGAGTTTTTCCAAAATGCAAGATTTGTCTGGGAAGAGTCCCTCTTTGGTAGAAGCACACCACCTACAGAAAACGCGCTAAGTGCACAACACACCTGAGGGTGCTTAGTCATAGATATAACTTCTTTTTCTAAGCTATCGCACACAAATGAGACCGAGTCATGCTCCCCAAGATGTGTTGATATCAGTATCTTGTGGAATACTAAAAATGTGGCCCTAAGCCCGAGGTTAATAGTATCATTAGCGATAAATGTAAGCATAAGGATACACTATAGAGATGCATCAATTATCAAGTTATGTTGTTCAGTTTGTTATTTGTTTCTGTTTCTGTTTTTGTCCTAAGCTTAACCTATGTATTTGTCACTCTTCATATGTTTGCTTAGAAATACTATGTATTAACACAGAAGCATCATTAACAGTATAAACAACTTAAACAGACAGATAAAAGTGGAGGCAGAGGCCTTGGGCTCGGAGACAGGGCCTGACCTTACTCCCTTGAAACATGCATCTATAAGGACTTTAGCTCTACATTGAAAGCTTATGCAGATGTGTGTTTTTGTACTACTGTTCAATGTATATGTGTTTTTAATAAAAATAATAAATAAAAAAAAAAAAAATATAGCTAAATTAAAATTACAATTATTAACTAAATAAACCTCTTAACCCCTAAACCGCCAGCCCCCCACATCGCAACAACCTAAATTAAACTATTAACCCCTACACCTACCCCTAAACCTAACCCTAACAACCCCTAACTTTAACATAATTAAAATAGATCTAAATTAAATTTACAATTATTAACTAAATAATACCTATTTAAAACTAAATACATACTTACCTGTGAAATAAAACCTAAGCTAGCTACAATATAACTATTAGTTACATTGTAGCTAGCTTAGGCTTTATTTTTATTTCACAGGCAAGTTTGTATTTATTTTAACTAGGTAGACTAGTTAAGGGGCCCTTAAAAGGGCCTTTTGTAGGGCATTGCCCTGAGATAAACAGCTCTTTTGCTCCAAAAAAAAATACAAACACCCCCTATTATTATTATTATTATCGGTTATTTGTAGAGCGCCAACAGATTCCGCCCCTAACACTATACAACCCCCCACCCCCAAACTACCAAGGGCCCTTAAAAGGGCCTTTTGTAAAGCATTACCCTGAGATCAACAGCTCTTTTGCTAAAAAAAAAAACACCCCCTAAAAATATACATTACACAAAATAACAAACTATCAAAAATAAAAAAAATATTCCTATTCTAATACCCATAAAAAAAACAACCCCAAAATAGAAAACCTAATCTAGAATAAACTACCAATGGCCCTTAAAAGTGCGTTTTGTAGGGTATTGCCCTAAAGATATCAGCTCTTTTAGTGAAAAAAAGACAACTACCCACTAACATTATAAACCCTCATTAGATTAGATTAGGGTTTGGGATTATAAAAGAGCTAAATGCCCTTTTAAGGGCAATGCCCATACAAATGCCCTTTTCAGGGCAATGGGTGGCTTAGGTTTTTTTAGAAATAGTTTTTTATTTTGGGGGGTTAGTTGGGTGGTGGATTTTACTGTTGGGGGGGTCTTTGTGTTTTTTTTTTACAGGTAAAAGAGCTGATATCTTTGGGGCAATGCCCCACAAAAGGCCCTTTTAAGGGCCATTGGTAGTTTATTGTAGGCTAGGTTTTTTTTTTATTTTCGGTGGGCTTTTTTATTTTTATAGGGCTATTAGATTAGGTGTAATTATTTTTGATTTTGATTATTTCGTTTGTTATTTTCCGTAATTTAGTGTTTGTTATTTTTTTGTAACTTAGTATTTTTTTGTAATTAGATACTTTGTAATTTTTAGAGTAGTGTTAGGATTTTTTTAATGTGTAGTTTAGTTTTATTTAATTGGTAGTTAGTTTAATTTTAGTTTAATAATTATATTAGTTTAATTGTTAGTTTAAACTTAGTTTTTTTAATTTGACAGGTAAGTTTTAATTTAATTTAAGATAGGGAAATTGTAACTTTTATCTAAAGTTAGGGGGTTGTTAGGTTTAGGGGTTATTAGTTTAAATTAGTTTATTGTGATGTGGGGGGCTTTCAGTTTAGGGGTTAATAGGTTTATTATAGTGGCGGCGGTGTAGGACTTAATAACTTAGTATAGTGGGGGCGATGTGGGCGGATGGCAGATTAGGGGTTAATAATATTTAAATAGTGTTTGCGATGTGGGAGGGCGGCGGTTTAGGGGTTAATACGTTTATTATAGTGGTGACGATGTCGGGAAGCGGTGGAATAAGGGTTAATCATTTTTTTTAAGTGGCCGCGATGTCGGGAGCAGCAGATTAGGGGTTAATACATTTATTACAGTGTTTGCGATGCGGGAGGGCCTCGGTTTAGGGGTTAATAGGTAGTTTATGGGTGTTTAGTGTACTTTGTAACACTTTAGTTATGAGTTTTATGCTACAGCTTTGTAGTGTAAAACTCATAACTACTGACTTTAGATGGCGGTACAGATCTTGCTGTAACGCTCGCTTTTTAGCCGTACCGCAAAGCTTGTAATACTGGCGCTATGGGAATCCCATTGAAAATGTAATTTTTAGGAGTGCGGGACTGACGTTGAGGTACAGACTAAAAGGCTTGCGGTACAGCTATACTGACAAGACTTGTAATGAGAGCAGTGCTGTTTTAACGCTGAAAATACCAAACTTTCAGCGTTAAAAGACGAACGCACAAACTTGTAATCTAGGTGTTAGTTATTTGCATTGTGGGGGTTGGTGGTTTAGGAGTTAATAGCTTAATTAGGTTTATTGTGATGTGGGGGGTTGCCAGTTTAGGGGTTAATAGTGTAATTAGGGTTAATGCGTTGTGGGGGTTGGTAGTTTAGGGGGTTAAAAGATTTATTAGGTTTATTGCGTTGTTGGGGTTGATGGATTAGGGGTTAATATGTTTATTAGATACTTTGCGATGTGGGGGTTGCCACAGTCCAAAAATCAGCATGATTCATTACTGGGGACCGGAGTTATAGTCCGTTGAAGTTATGGGGTTAGGGGTGTCCAAAAACCCCAGTTCCCAAAGGAGCTCCCCTCTGATAATTGCCACAGCTCTTGTCCTCCATAGGGGCTACCAATCCCCAAAAGAGCGGAGCTCTGGGGCAAAGGGCTGCTGGAGAGACCAGGGATAAAATTAGCAGGTGTACTGCTGTCCAGTGGCCGACCGGGAGTTCCAAGAGCCCGGCCAGCCTGAGAGGAGTTAGGCTGGTGTCCATTGTGAGTCGGCCGACTGGGAGTTCCAGAAGCCCGGCCAGCCTAGGAGGGTTTTACTGGTCATACACCAGCTCTTCACAAAACAAGCAAACAAAAGCTTCCAGAGATTGTGGTTGCTCTGAGGAGCCCAAAACCACTGAGAAACAACAGGGGTTAGGTTGTAGGGGGGTAAAGGGTAGCCTTAGCTGTCTGGTATCCATGACATCTCCCCCCTCCAGTTCGGCAGACCTGGCTAGACCCTTAACGGGTCAGCCTGGGGCTGTCCGACGGTGGCCCTCCACTTCTCGGTTGCTGG
This sequence comes from Bombina bombina, assembly GCF_027579735.1. Taxonomy (NCBI): domain Eukaryota; kingdom Metazoa; phylum Chordata; class Amphibia; order Anura; family Bombinatoridae; genus Bombina; species Bombina bombina. The sequence continues at coordinate 612,198,838 of NC_069499.1, read as the reverse complement.
GAGAGGTTATCCCATCTCTCCTGAGCTTGGGGCATCCTGGGGGGTTCCTGCTGGCGTTCATACCCTGCGCCCTGGGTGCAGGGATAGTCACATAATGGAAAGTCCCAAACAAGTTTGCTAAGGCTGGCTCCCAAACAATTGCTGTTCCACAAGTTCCAGTGTCCTTAAGTTCCATGGCCAAACTGTCTCCCTCTGTGACACTCTGTTGAGTACCGGCTCACCCACCCACAAACAAAGCCAGTGCCGGTTTCCCGGCTGTATTCCCACCCCAGACCGGAGGGGGAGGTTGCTCCTTGGTGGGGCAGGTAAAGCTTGGGTGCCCAATGCACCAATGTCCAATGCAACGCCTGCCCTCGGTGAGAAATACTCCGGGACAAGAAAAGGGTAGAGACCCTGCCAAGCTACTGAGGGGAGAGTCCATCTGTCTCTTCTCCTGAGAAGGAGATCTACTGCTGGGGAGGGAAGTCTGCTACCTCCGCTCCATGGGAAACTGTGCTGCCGCTGGGGAGGGAGACCGGCTGTCTTTGCTCCCTGTACGGGGTTCTGCCGCTGGGGAGAGAGACCAACTGTCTCCTATCCCAGAAAGGGATTTGGCCGCTGGGCTGAGATATCGATACCCGTCTCTTCCTGCAATGGCTTCTCTGTAAGGGGAGGGAGGATGACTACCTCCGCTCCTGAAGGATGGATCTGCCCCTGGGGAGAGAGACCAACTGTCTCCTCTCCCAGGAAGGGGTTCTGTGTAAGGGGAGGGAGGATGACTACTTCCGCTCCCAGGGGATGGCTCTGCCACTGGGGAGAGAGACCAACTGTCTCCTCTCCCAGGAAGGGGTTCTGCTTACGGGGAGGGAGGATGACTACCTCCGCTCCCAGGGGATGGCTCTGCCGCTGGGGAGAGAGACCAACTGTCTCCTCTCCATGTACCTGGCTCTGCTGCTGGGGATAGAGACCGACTGTCTCCTCTCCCAGGAAGGGGTTCTGCTGCTGGGGAGAGATATTGACATCCATCTATCCCTGCAAGGGGTTCTCTGTAAGGAGAGGGAGGATGACTACCTCCACTTCCAAGGGATGGCTCTTCCACTGGGGAGAGAGACCGATTGTCTCCTCTCCCGGCTTCTGGCTCTGTCGCTGGGGAGAGAGACCGACTGTCTCCTCTCCCAGGAAGGGGTTCTGCTTACGGGGAGGGAGGACGACTACCTCCGCTCCCAGGGGATGGCTCTGCCGCTGGTGAGAGAGACCGACTGTCTCCTCTCCCTGCTCTTGGCTCTGCCATTGGGGAGAGAGACAGACTGTCTCCTCCCCCAGGAAGGGGTTCTGTTTACGGGGAGGAAGGACGACTACCTCCACTCCCAGGGGATGACTCTACCGCTTGGGAGAGAGATCGACATCCATCTCTCCCTGCAAGGGGTTCTCTGTAAGGGGAGGGAGGATGCCTACCTCCTCTCCCTGGTTTCCTGGGGCTGTTACAGGTGCTGGGCAGAGGCCGGCGGCTCTCTGCCCTGTTGCCAGCACTTCTGCTGGGGTGGCTCCTTTGTCCAGGTCTATAAGCTTGGGCCCAGGCTGCTGATCTGTATCTAGCAGCTCGTTGTCGCTTATGCTCTGTTGCCACTCATCTGAGGCCAACCTCCATGATTCCCAGAGTGCTGCACCACAGCTCTGTGCAGACTCCATGGCATGCTGTAGATCTCGGTCTAGCAGCCTCTTGTATGCCTTTTCCAGTCCCCATTCTTGGATAATAAGCGATACCATATTGGATACCAGCCAGGGTACCCCCGAGAGATCCAACAGCTGCTCTCGGGAGTGGCCAATGTTTGTTACTTTCAGTTCCGCCCTGCTCCCAAATTCTGGGTCTTCTGTCAACTTTTCCAATAGTAATCCAGGGCCACCAAAGCCCTTTGTGGGGGAGAAATCCTCCAGCTATGGCTGTACTTGCATAGTGAGCCATTGGAGGTCCCGATAGCCATCCTCCACCCACATCTCTGCCCAAACCAGTCGATCTAGTTCCGATAGCCATTCCTCCATGGGCTGCTCTCCCAGGAAAAGCACTCGCAAGTCCCACCGGACCCAGTACCTTTCATCATCTGTGGGGAGGACCTTTCCATCACAATCCTTTTCTTGTTGAAGCCTCTCCCTTTATAGTTGCCGGCGGACAATGCTCCTGCAGCTCAGCTGGTCCAGTTCAGAATCAGGACCGTCCAGCTGGGTCAGTGCCTCCTGTACTCTCCTTAGGTACTCGGCTTCCTTAGTTACCAGCTACTGTGGCCCTTCTCTGTCAGCAGGAATCGTGTGGAAGAAGCAGATCCCACCACTGCCAGCCAATGTGACGAATACCCCAGTTACCCCGACTGGGTAGCTTTGCCAAACGGGTCCTGCTTCCTCCCTGACGACTGCAGCTATGTAGCTGGCAAGTGACCACAGCCTTTAGCCACCCCTGATGCCCGACCGCACCAGCTACCAAGACTCTCTGTCAGAGTGTCCTTCCTCTGCCTGGAACAGGCTGCTATGTAGCTCAGGAAAGTGATTCTAGCAGGAGCCCACCCAAATAACTAGACAGACTAGCATTCAGGTGAAAATAGAACTGATTTTATTTAAAACACACACTCCTTTTATACAGACAGCTCATCTTGATAAGAACAGAAGACAATGCCACAGTTTTCCCGCCATTCCCGCCCCTCCAAACAGCCCGGCACCTCCATAGGAGCCACAGTCTCACATAATCCCAATAGCTAGGGGTGGCAGTTTCGGGGTGATCCCGGTGGTGCGGTGGCACTTCCAGGGTTTTAAAGCTCTCAGTCCCCAGATGCCACAGTCCAAAAATCAGCATGATTCATTACTGAGGACCGGAGTTACAGTCCGTTGAAGTTATGGGGTTAGGGGTGTCCAAAACCCCCATTCCCAAAGAAGCTCCCCTCTGATAATTGACACAGCTCTTGTCCTCCCTAGGGGCTACCAATCCCCAAAAGAGCGGAGCTCTGGGGCAAAGGGCTGGTGGAGCGACCAGGGGTAAAGTGGGTGTCCTGCTGTCCTGTGGCCGACCGGGAGTTCCAGGAGCCCGGCCAGCCTGAGAGGAGTTAGGTGGGTGTCCGTTGTGAGGCGGTCGACCGGGAGTTCCAAGACCAGGGGTAAAGTTAGCGGGTGTCCTGCTGTCCTGTGGCCGACCGGGAGTTCCAGGAGCCCGGCCAGCCTGAGAGGAGTTAGGTGGGTGTCCATTGTGAGGCGGTCGACCGGGAGTTCCAGGAGCCTGTCCAGCCTAGGAGGGTTTTCCTGGTCATAAACCAGCTCTTCACAAAACAAGCAAACAAAAGCTTCCAGAGATTGTGGTTGCTCTGAGCCCCAAACCACTGAGAAACAACAGGGGTGAGGTTGTAGGGGGGTTGGGGGTAGCCTTAGCTGTCTGGTATCCATGACAAATATATTTTATTAGTTATTGTGGTGGGGGATGGCGGTTGACAGGTAGATAGATACTGCACATGCGTTAGGTGTTTGTTAATACTTCCAGGGAGTTACAGTGCTCACATTTTCAGCGCAAGGCTTGCTGCGCTTGCCTATGTGTGGAGAGGTTAAAATGGAGTAACATTTCTCCATTTTCGCTGCGTAAGTCCTTGCGCTGAATATGTGATACTGACTTGGAACGCAGTTGTTTGTTAGTTTATGGGAGTAAAATTAGCGGGGAACTAGTGAAATATATGTGCTACATTTATATACGGCGCCATATATCTCATAGCAATATCCGACTAAAAACTGGCGACGCCGGCTTTTGCGGGTGACGCCGCATATGTAATCGTGCCCACAAGCCGCATTATACTGCAAACAGAGAGCTTATAAAGACTACTATAATTAAGGCCTAATTGATCCTCTAGGCATCCTTAAAGGTAGAGCACACCTTAACATAGCATGAACAGAAAGGACCCTTTTTGACATATGGCTGTTATGACAATCATCTTGCATAGTCATATACTTAGTCACATTACACTAAACTTGGATTTCAGTGGATGAAGTTTTAGATGGAACAAAAAACCAAGTAAAGATAAATTAATTTGGGATTACAGGCAGACCTCATTGTATTGCTCTTCGCTTTATTGCGCTTCACAGATATTGCTCTTTTTACAAATTGAAGTTTTGTAGCAACCCTGTGCAAAGCAATTCTATCAGCACCATTTTTCCAGAATATATACACATATAAACACATAAATACGCATGAATACACATATATGCATGCACATATATATATATATATAATTCAACAGCAAAAAGATTAAGATTCACTAAAGGCTTAGATGATGGTTAGCATTTTTAGCAATAAAGTATTTTTTATCCAAAAAAGGGGTAAAAAGAGTCCATAATCCAATGCCTTTAAATATAAAAAAAAGTCAGACTTTGCACTGGCTATGTATGTTTGGATTTATTTCCTTACTTCCTTTTTAACATGACGTTAATAAAGTAAAAAATTGTTTTATATTTAAAGGCATTGGATTATGGACTCTTTTTACTCCTTTTTTGGATACTTTATTATTGCGGATTTGTAGGGGTCCGCTAAACAAAAGGAGTTTCTTCAATAATCCATTGCATGATAATCAGCTTTAGCACTTCCACCAATAGTATACGTAAGTTACTGTGGCACCAACCGCAAATCTCTGTGATATCATCTGGTCTCTACTTCCGGTCAACCAGCTTCAAGCGCACAAGATGAACGGCGTCTAATCGAGAGCTGCTTTTGGACGTTGCTACACAAAAGCTGCGCTTTGTTAATACTGGGACTGATGGGACCGCTGCTTCCAGGCATCACTTTATGGGGGTGAGTGAAGAGAAGCTAGCCAAACACTTTCCTGCCTGTTCCGATACTGGCTATTGGTGCTTAAGTCACAGGTTGTTTTGCTGGTGTTTCTTTCCCTCACACTTAGCCTGTGCAAGGTACAGGAGTTTGCAGAAGTATATATATGTCAGCATGGAATAAGTGTATATGGTATCTGTTAGCTTTGTTCATATACGTTAATAAGTCTCACCCACATAGTGGAACAAAAGCCTGATAAGGATATTTGATTTGTGGATCTTTCCTTGTTTAAGATACAGTGGAGCCAAGTTCTTGTATTACTACTGCTCATTCACTTTTTTATGTTCATCCTTTTTTTAAAGTATTTTTTTATTAAGGTATGTACACTGTTTTTTTTAGACATAATGCTATAGTACACTTAATAGACTACGGTACATTGTAAATATAAGTTTGATATGCACTGGGAAACACTTTATTGCTATATTCGCTTTATTGCGGCGGTCTGGAACCTAATCTACAATATCTCCGAGGTACACCTGGCACTTACTTTAATTGCTCTTATTTTTGCCTTTTATAAAAAATTAAATAATATTTATTATTCAAAAATAAAAATCATGTATCCAACATCATGTATCCCAGACCGGAGGGGGAGGTTGCTCCTTGGTGGGGCAGGTAAAGCTTGGGTGCCCAATGCACCAATGTCCAATGCAACGCCTGCCCTCGGTGAGAAATACTCCGGGACAAGAAAAGGGTAGAGACCCTGCCAAGCTACTGAGGGGAGAGTCCATCTGTCTCTTCTCCTGAGAAGGAGATCTACTGCTGGGGAGGGAAGTCTGCTACCTCCGCTCCATGGGAAACTGTGCTGCCGCTGGGGAGGGAGACCGGCTGTCTTTGCTCCCTGTACGGGGTTCTGCCGCTGGGGAGAGAGACCAACTGTCTCCTATCCCAGAAAGGGATTTGGCCGCTGGGCTGAGATATCGATACCCGTCTCTTCCTGCAATGGCTTCTCTGTAAGGGGAGGGAGGATGACTACCTCCGCTCCTGAAGGATGGATCTGCCCCTGGGGAGAGAGACCAACTGTCTCCTCTCCCAGGAAGGGGTTCTGTGTAAGGGGAGGGAGGATGACTACTTCCGCTCCCAGGGGATGGCTCTGCCACTGGGGAGAGAGACCAACTGTCTCCTCTCCCAGGAAGGGGTTCTGCTTACGGGGAGGGAGGATGACTACCTCCGCTCCCAGGGGATGGCTCTGCCGCTGGGGAGAGAGACCAACTGTCTCCTCTCCATGTACCTGGCTCTGCTGCTGGGGATAGAGACCGACTGTCTCCTCTCCCAGGAAGGGGTTCTGCTGCTGGGGAGAGATATTGACATCCATCTATCCCTGCAAGGGGTTCTCTGTAAGGAGAGGGAGGATGACTACCTCCACTTCCAAGGGATGGCTCTTCCACTGGGGAGAGAGACCGATTGTCTCCTCTCCCGGCTTCTGGCTCTGTCGCTGGGGAGAGAGACCGACTGTCTTCTCTCCCAGGAAGGGGTTCTGCTTACGGGGAGGGAGGACGACTACCTCCGCTCCCAGGGGATGGCTCTGCCGCTGGTGAGAGAGACCGACTGTCTCCTCTCCCTGCTCTTGGCTCTGCCATTGGGGAGAGAGACAGACTGTCTCCTCCCCCAGGAAGGGGTTCTGTTTACGGGGAGGAAGGACGACTACCTCCACTCCCAGGGGATGACTCTACCGCTTGGGAGAGAGATCGACATCCATCTCTCCCTGCAAGGGGTTCTCTGTAAGGGGAGGGAGGATGCCTACCTCCTCTCCCTGGTTTCCTGGGGCTGTTACAGGTGCTGGGCAGAGGCCGGCGGCTCTCTGCCCTGTTGCCAGCACTTCTGCTGGGGTGGCTCCTTTGTCCAGGTCTATAAGCTTGGGCCCAGGCTGCTGATCTGTATCTAGCAGCTCGTTGTCGCTTATGCTCTGTTGCCACTCATCTGAGGCCAACCTCCATGATTCCCAGAGTGCTGCACCACAGCTCTGTGCAGACTCCATGGCATGCTGTAGATCTCGGTCTAGCAGCCTCTTGTATGCCTTTTCCAGTCCCCATTCTTGGATAATAAGCGATACCATATTGGATACCAGCCAGGGTACCCCCGAGAGATCCAACAGCTGCTCTCGGGAGTGGCCAATGTTTGTTACTTTCAGTTCCGCCCTGCTCCCAAATTCTGGGTCTTCTGTCAACTTTTCCAATAGTAATCCAGGGCCACCAAAGCCCTCTGTGGGGGAGAAATCCTCCAGCTATGGCTGTACTTGCATAGTGAGCCATTGGAGGTCCCGATAGCCATCCTCCACCCACATCTCTGCCCAAACCAGTCGATCTAGTTCCGATAGCCATTCCTCCATGGGCTGCTCTCCCAGGAAAAGCACTCGCAAGTCCCACCGGACCCAGTACCTTTCATCATCTGTGGGGAGGACCTTTCCATCACAATCCTTTTCTTGTTGAAGCCTCTCCCTTTATAGTTGCCGGCGGACAATGCTCCTGCAGCTCAGCTGGTCCAGTTCAGAATCAGGACCGTCCAGCTGGGTCAGTGCCTCCTGTACTCTCCTTAGGTACTCGGCTTCCTTAGTTACCAGCTACTGTGGCCCTTCTCTGTCAGCAGGAATCGTGTGGAAGAAGCAGATCCCACCACTGCCAGCCAATGTGACGAATACCCCAGTTACCCCGACTGGGTAGCTTTGCCAAACGGGTCCTGCTTCCTCCCTGACGACTGCAGCTATGTAGCTGGCAAGTGACCACAGCCTTTAGCCACCCCTGATGCCCGACCGCACCAGCTACCAAGACTCTCTGTCAGAGTGTCCTTCCTCTGCCTGGAACAGGCTGCTATGTAGCTCAGGAAAGTGATTCTAGCAGGAGCCCACCCAAATAACTAGACAGACTAGCATTCAGGTGAAAATAGAACTGATTTTATTTAAAACACACACTCCTTTTATACAGACAGCTCATCTTGATAAGAACAGAAGACAATGCCACAGTTTTCCCGCCATTCCTGCCCTTCCAAACAGCCCGGCACCTCCATAGGAGCCACAGTCTCACATAATCCCAATAGCTAGGGGTGGCAGTTTCGGGGTGATCCCGGTGGTGCGGTGGCACTTCCAGGGTTTTAAAGCTCTCAGTCCCCAGATGCCACAGTCCAAAAATCAGCATGATTCATTACTGAGGACCGGAGTTACAGTCCGTTGAAGTTATGGGGTTAGGGGTGTCCAAAACCCCCATTCCCAAAGAAGCTCCCCTCTGATAATTGACACAGCTCTTGTCCTCCCTAGGGGCTACCAATCCCCAAAAGAGCGGAGCTCTGGGGCAAAGGGCTGGTGGAGCGACCAGGGGTAAAGTGGGTGTCCTGCTGTCCTGTGGCCGACCGGGAGTTCCAGGAGCCCGGCCAGCCTGAGAGGAGTTAGGTGGGTGTCCGTTGTGAGGCGGTCGACCGGGAGTTCCAAGACCAGGGGTAAAGTTAGCGGGTGTCCTGCTGTCCTGTGGCCGACCGGGAGTTCCAGGAGCCCGGCCAGCCTGAGAGGAGTTAGGTGGGTGTCCATTGTGAGGCGGTCGACCGGGAGTTCCAGGAGCCTGTCCAGCCTAGGAGGGTTTTCCTGGTCATAAACCAGCTCTTCACAAAACAAGCAAACAAAAGCTTCCAGAGATTGTGGTTGCTCTGAGCCCCAAACCACTGAGAAACAACAGGGGTGAGGTTGTAGGGGGGTTGGGGGTAGCCTTAGCTGTCTGGTATCCATGACAAATATATTTTATTAGTTATTGTGGTGGGGGATGGCGGTTGACAGGTAGATAGATACTGCACATGCGTTAGGTGTTTGTTAATACTTCCAGGGAGTTACAGTGCTCACATTTTCAGCGCAAGGCTTGCTGCGCTTGCCTATGTGTGGAGAGGTTAAAATGGAGTAACATTTCTCCATTTTCGCTGCGTAAGTCCTTGCGCTGAATATGTGATACTGACTTGGAACGCAGTTGTTTGTTAGTTTATGGGAGTAAAATTAGCGGGGAACTAGTGAAATATATGTGCTACATTTATATACGGCGCCATATATCTCATAGCAATATCCGACTAAAAACTGGCGACGCCGGCTTTTGCGGGTGACGCCGCATATGTAATCGTGCCCACAAGCCGCATTATACTGCAAACAGAGAGCTTATAAAGACTACTATAATTAAGGCCTAATTGATCCTCTAGGCATCCTTAAAGGTAGAGCACACCTTAACATAGCATGAACAGAAAGGACCCTTTTTGACATATGGCTGTTATGACAATCATCTTGCATAGTCATATACTTAGTCACATTACACTAAACTTGGATTTCAGTGGATGAAGTTTTAGATGGAACAAAAAACCAAGTAAAGATAAATTAATTTGGGATTACAGGCAGACCTCATTGTATTGCTCTTCGCTTTATTGCGCTTCACAGATATTGCTCTTTTTACAAATTGAAGTTTTGTAGCAACCCTGTGCAAAGCAATTCTATCAGCACCATTTTTCCAGAATATATACACATATAAACACATAAATACGCATGAATACACATATATGCATGCACATATATATATATATAATTCAACAGCAAAAAGATTAAGATTCACTAAAGGCTTAGATGATGGTTAGCATTTTTAGCAATAAAGTATTTTTTATCCAAAAAAGGGGTAAAAAGAGTCCATAATCCAATGCCTTTAAATATAAAAAAAAGTCAGACTTTGCACTGGCTATGTATGTTTGGATTTATTTCCTTACTTCCTTTTTAACATGACGTTAATAAAGTAAAAAATTGTTTTATATTTAAAGGCATTGGATTATGGACTCTTTTTACTCCTTTTTTGGATACTTTATTATTGCGGATTTGTAGGGGTCCGCTAAACAAAAGGAGTTTCTTCAATAATCCATTGCATGATAATCAGCTTTAGCACTTCCACCAATAGTATACGTAAGTTACTGTGGCACCAACCGCAAATCTCTGTGATATCATCTGGTCTCTACTTCCGGTCAACCAGCTTCAAGCGCACAAGATGAACGGCGTCTAATCGAGAGCTGCTTTTGGACGTTGCTACACAAAAGCTGCGCTTTGTTAATACTGGGACTGATGGGACCGCTGCTTCCAGGCATCGCTTTATGGGGGTGAGTGAAGAGAAGCTAGCCAAACACTTTCCTGCCTGTTCCGATACTGGCTATTGGTGCTTAAGTCACAGGTTGTTTTGCTGGTGTTTCTTTCCCTCACACTTAGCCTGTGCAAGGTACAGGAGTTTGCAGAAGTATATATATGTCAGCATGGAATAAGTGTATATGGTATCTGTTAGCTTTGTTCATATACGTTAATAAGTCTCACCCACATAGTGGAACAAAAGCCTGATAAGGATATTTGATTTGTGGATCTTTCCTTGTTTAAGATACAGTGGAGCCAAGTTCTTGTATTACTACTGCTCATTCACTTTTTTATGTTCATCCTTTTTTTAAAGTATTTTTTTATTAAGGTATGTACACTGTTTTTTTTAGACATAATGCTATAGTACACTTAATAGACTACGGTACATTGTAAATATAAGTTTGATATGCACTGGGAAACACTTTATTGCTATATTCGCTTTATTGCGGCGGTCTGGAACCTAATCTACAATATCTCCGAGGTACACCTGGCACTTACTTTAATTGCTCTTATTTTTGCCTTTTATAAAAAATTAAATAATATTTATTATTCAAAAATAAAAATCATGTATCCAACAATATAATTTACATCTAAAAATAATAACATGTAAGAGTGTCTACCATAGCTATACATAATAATGATACATATATGTGGACATGTTAAAGACATGATTTCTTTCTTTAATAACTGAATTTTATGTATGTACATATGCTTAGCAGCAGCAATGCACTACTAGGAGCTAGCTGTTGATTGGTGGTTACAAACATTCAGTTAGCTCTCAGTAGTGTATTGCCAAACCTGACTTTAAGTTTTCACAGGTTAAATACACAGTTATATGCAAATAGCAGTGCTATAATACAGTGCTCTAACACATTACAGTATTTTCTTTTTGCACATTAATGTCCCTTCTTTTTGCACTTTAATATGGGACAGCAAGTGCCTCATTACTCCCATTTTTGTGTTTGAACATTTTTCATGCAATCAAAAAAACCAAAACTAATGAAATTGCAGGGCCCTTAGCCAGGAATTGAATTAAGGGTTAAGGCCCTTACTGAGTGCAAGTTGCTGTGCCTGGAAACAAATGAGTGGGGGTGGCTAATTTACCAGTGTAAGAAAGGGAGTCATGTGGACTCTGACCTCTTCTTGCTTCTCGGACTTGAGAGGACTTTTGATGTTTAAAGCTGTTAATAAATTTGATCAATACGGTCTTTACCCAACTTCTTGGTTGCCTTTATAAGGTATTTAATACCTTACGTTTTTAATATGCTTTATTTTCCACATTGCTATTTGATGTAAGCACATATGGACATTTTTTGATGAGCCAGCAATTCATATTTTGCTCAGTTTAATCAGTTCATTTAGATCATTCATTGTGAATGTGAAGAAATGTTTTTCTTGATTCCTATTAGCCTGTGGCTCATTGCCTGAGATGTTAATTTAAATATTATCCTGTATGACTTGATACTTTTCTTCACATCGCTAATCACTTTTGATAAGTTCATTTAAAAATATAGCTTTAATTTTTTTTTATAGAGTGTATAAAAGTTGCTTAAAAGTTGACTCCACAAGACCTCTGAATGTGTCCTGTGGTGTCTGTCACTAAGACATTAGCAGCAGATCCTTAAGTTCTGCAAGTTGCAAGATGAGGCCTCCATGGATCAGATTTGTTGTTCCAGCATATCCCACAGATGCTCATTCAGATTGAGATCTGGGGAATTTGGAGGCCAATCAACACCTTTAACTATTTGTCATTTTCCTCAAATCATTCCTGAACAATTTTTGCAGTGTGGCAGGGTACATTATCCTACTGAAAGAGGCCACTGTCTTAAGGGAACACCATTGCCATGAAGGGGTGTACGTGGTCTGCAACAATCTCTAAGTAGGTGGTATGTGTCAAAGTAACATCCACATGAAAGCCAAAACCCAAGGTTTCCCAGCAGGACATTGCCCAGAGCATAACACTGTCTCCCTGGGCTTCTTCCCATAGTGCATCCTGTTGCCATCTCTTCCCCAGGCGGTGGACAGGGGTCATCATGGACACTCTGACCGGTCTGTGGATACGCAGCCCCATACGCAGCAAACTGTGAGGCAATGTGTGTTCTGACACCTTTCTATCATAGCCAGCATTCATTTTTTTAGCAATGTCAGCTACAGTAGCTCTACAGGTTCATCAATGTGCCTTGGGCGCCCATGACCCTGATGCCGGTTCACCGGTAGTGCTTTCTTGCACCACTTTTGGTAAGTACTAACCACTGCATACCGGAAACACCCTACAAGACTTGCCGTTTTGGAGATGCTCTGACCCAGTTGTCTAGCCATCACTATTTGGCATTTGTCAAAGTCACTCAGATCTTTTCTCTTGCCCATTTCTCCTGCTTCCAAAACATGAAATTCAAGAACTGACTGTTCACTTGCTGCCTAATATATCCCATCCCTTGACAGGTGCCATTGTGACAATATAATCAATGTTATTCACTCTACCTGTCAGTGATTTTTAATGTTGTAACTGATTAGTGTATATTTGAGCTGGAAGGCCAATCACAGATACTTTTTGACATGGATTTGTGAACTAGCTCCATTCATTTATTATATTTTTATGTATCCTTCAAGGCCATCTTACTTAACAATATTCTTACATTTTTAAAAGAATTTTCTGAATCAACCCATATTTATTTCTCTTGTTAAGTGTATTCAGTCCACGGGTCATCCATTACTTATGGGATATATTCCCTTCCCAACAGGAAGTTGCAAGAGGATCACCCAAGCAGAGCTGCTATATAGCTCCTCCCCTCACATGTCATACCCAGTCATTCTCTTGCAACTCAACTAGATAGGACGTTGTGAGAGGTCTGTGGTGTTTTTTATACTTAGTTTATTTCTTCAATCAAAAGTTTGTTATTTTAAATGGCACCGGAGTGTGCTGTTTGTTCTCAGGCAGTATTTGGAAGAAGAATCTGCCTGCGTTTTCTATGATCTTAGCAGAAGTAACTAAGATCCACTGGCTGTTCTCGCACATTCTGAGCAGTGGGGTAACTTTCAGAAAGGGAATAGCGTGTGGGGAATCCTGCAAACAAGGTATGTGCAGTAAATTATTTTTCTAAGGAATGGAATTGACTAAGAAAATACTGCTGATACCGATGTAATGTAAGTACATCCTTAAATGCAGTAGCGACTGGTATCAGGCTGATGAATGTATGTACAATAAGTAATTTTCTAAGGAATGGAATTTGACTAAGAAAATACTGTTAATACTGAAGTAATGTATGAGCCTTAACTGCAGTAGAAGCGACTGGTAGCAGGCTTATTAATAACACTACCTAACTTTTAAAGTGCATGTTTAAAACGTTTACTGGCATGTTATTCGTTTTTTGTGAGGTACTTTGGTGATAAATCTTTTGGGGCATGATTTTCCACATGGCTGTCGTTTATTTCTACATAGAAACGGTTAACTGAGGTTTCCCACTGTTGTAATATGAGTGGGAGGGGCCTATTTTAGGAGTGGGATAGACCCGGTGTGCCCTTTTCCCCTCCTCCGATATTTAGAAAAATGTTTCCAATAGACGCCACCACACGAGACTTATGGCAGACGGTCCCTAAGGTGGAGGGAGCAGTTTCTACTTTAGCTAAACGTACTACTATCCCGGTGGAGGATAGTTGTGCTTTTTCGGATCCAATGGATAAAAAATTAGAAGGTTACCTTAAGAAAATGTTTGTTCAACAAGGTTTTATCTTACAGCCCCTTGCATGCATTGCGCCTGTCACTGCTGCTGCGGCATTCTGGTTTGAGTCTCTGGAAGAGGCCATTCGCACAGCTCCATTGGATGAGATTATGGCCAGCTTAAAGCACTTAAGCTAGCTAATGCATTTGTTTCTGATGCCGTTGTAAATTTAACCAAACTAACGGCTAAGAACTCCGGATTCGCCATCCAGGCGCGCAGAGCGCTATGGCTTAAATCCTGGTCAGCTGACGTGACTTCTAAATCTAAATTGCTTAATTTTCCTTTCAAAGGGCAGACCTTATTCGGGCCCGGCTTGAAAGAAATTATTGCTGACATTACTGGAGGTAAGGGTCATACTCTTCCTCAGGACAGGGCCAAATCAAAGGCCAAACAGTCTAATTTTCGTGCCTTTCGTAACTTCAAGGCAGGAGCAGCATCAACTTCCTCCGCTCCAAAACAGGAAGGACCTGTTGCTCGTTACAGACAGGGATGGAAAGCTAACCAGCCCTGGAACAAGGGCAAGCAGGCCAGAAAGCCTACTTCTGCCCCTAAGACAGCATGAAGAGAGGGCCCCCGATCCGGAAACGGATCTAGTGGGGGGCAGACTATCTCTCTTCGCCCAGGCTTGGGCAAGATATGTCCAGGATCCCTGGGCGTTGGAGATCATATCTCAGGTATATCTTCTGGACTTCAAAGCTTCTCCTCCACAAGGGAGATTTCATCTTTCAAGGTTATCAGCAAACCAAATAAAGAAAGAGGCATTTCTACGCTGTGTGCAAGACCTCTTAGTAATGGGGGTGATCCACCCAGTTCCGCGGACGGAACAAGGGCAAGGGTTTTACTCAAATCTGTTTGTGGTTCCCAAGAAAGAGGGAACCTTCAGACCAATCTTGGACCTAAAAATCTTAAACAAATTCCTAAGAGTTCCATCATTCAAAATGGAAACTATTCGAACCATCCTACCCATGATCCAAGAGGGTCAATACATGACCACAGTAGACTTAAAGGATGCCTACCTTCATATACCGATTCACAAAGATCATTATCGGTACCTAAGATTTGCCTTTCTAAACAGGCATTACCAGTTTGTAGCTCTTCCCTTCGGGTTAGCTACAGCCCCGAGAATTTTTACAAAGGTTCTGGGCTCACTCCGCTAAGACCACGAGGCATAGCGGTGGCTCCGTACCTAGAAGACATTCTGATACAAGCGTCAAGTTTTCAAATTGCCAAGTCTCATACAGAGATAGTTCTGGCATTTCTGAGGTCGCATGGGTGGAAGGTGAACGTGGAAAAGAGTTCTCTATCACCACTCACAAGAGTCTCCTTCCTAGGGACTCTGATAGATTCTGTAGAAATTAAAATTTACCTGACGGAGGCCAGGTTATCAAAACTTTTAAATGCTTGCCGTGTCCTTCATTCCATTCCACGCCCGTCAGTAGCTCAGTGCATGGAAGTAATCGGCTTAATGGTAGCAGCAATGGACATAGTACCATTTGCGCGCCTGCATCTCAGACCTCTGCAATTATGCATGCTAAGTCAGTGGAATGGGGATTACTCAGATTTGTCCACTCTACTAAATCTGGATCAAGAGACCAGAGATTCTCTTCTCTGGTGGCTTTCTCGGGTCCATCTGTCCAAGGGGATGACCTTTCGCAGGCCAGATTGGACAATTGTAACAACAGATGCCAGCCTTCTAGGTTGGGGCGCAGTCTGGAACTCCCTGAAGGCTCAGGGATTATGGACTCAGGAGGAGAAACTCCTCCCAATAAATATTCTGGAGTTGAGAGCAATATTCAATGCTCTTCTAGCTTGGCCTCAGTTAGCAACACTGAGGTTCATCAGATTTCAGTCGGACAACATCACGACTGTGGCTTACATCAACCATCAAGGGGGAACCAGGAGTTCCCTAGCGATGTTGGAAGTCTCAAAGATAATTCGCTGGGCAGAGTCTCACTCTTGCCACCTGTCAGCGATCTACATCCCAGGCGTGGAGAACTGGGAGGCGGATTTTCTAAGTCGCCAGACTTTTCATCTGGGGGAGTGGGAACTTCATCCGGAGGTCTTCGCTCAACTGATTCATCGTTGGGGCAAACCAGATCTGGATCTCATGGCGTCTCGCCAGAACGCCAAGCTTCCTTGTTACGGATCCAGGTCCAGGGACCCGGGAGCGGCGCTGATAGATGCTCTGACAGCACCTTGAGTCTTCAACATGGCTTATGTGTTTCCACCATTTCCGATGCTACCTCGACTGATTGCCAAGATCAAACAGGAGAGAGCATCAGTGATTCTGATAGCGCCTGCGTGGCCACGCAGGACCTGGTATGCAGACCTAGTGGACATGTCGTCCTGTCCACCATGGTCTCTACCTCTGAGGCAGGACCTTCTAATACAAGGTCCTTTCAAACATCCAAATCTAATTTCTCTGAGGCTGACTGCATGGAGATTGAACGCTTGATCCTATCAAAGCGTGGCTTCTCGGAGTCAGTTATTGATACCTTAATACAGGCACGGAAGCCTGTTACCAGAAAATTTACCATAATATATGGCGTAAATATTTATATTGGTGCGAATCCAAGGGTTACTCATGGAATAGGATTAGGATTCCTAGGATATTGTCCTTTCTACAAGAGGGTTTAGAAAAGGGCTTATCTGCTAGTTCGTTAAAGGGACAGATTTCTGCACTGTCTATTCTCTTACACAAACGTCTGGCAGAAGTTCCAGACGTCCAGGCTTTTTGTCAGGCTTTGGCTAGGATTAAGCCTGTGTTTAAGACTGTTGCTCCTCCGTGGAGCTTAAACTTGGTTCTTAAAGTTCTTCAAGGGGTTCCGTTTGAACCCCTTCACTCCATTGATATTAAGCTTTTATCTTGGAAAGTTCTATTTTTGATGGCTATTTCCTCGGCTCGAAGAGTCTCTGAGTTATCGGCCTTACATTGTGATTCTCCTTATCTGATTTTCCATTCAGACAAGGTAGTTCTGCGTACTAAACCTGGGTTTTTACCTAAGGTAGTTTCTAACAGGAATATCAATCAGGAGATTGTTGTTCCATCATTATGTCCGAATCCTTCTTCAAAGAAGGAACGACTTTTGCATAATCTGGACGTAGTCCGTGCCCTGAAGTTCTATTTACAGGCAACTAAAGATTTTCATCAAACTTCTTCCCTATTTGTCGTGTACTCTGGTCAGAGGAGAGGTCAAAAAGCTTCGGCAACCTCTCTCTCCTTTTGGCTTCGTAGCATAATACGTTTAGCCTATGAGACTGCTGGACAGCAGCCCCCTGAAAGAATTACAGCTCATTCCACTAGAGCTGTGGCTTCCACCTGGGCCTTTAAGAATGAGGCCTCTGTTGAACAGATTTGCAAGGCTGCAACTTGGTCTTCGCTTCACACTTTTTCAAAATTTTACAAATTTGACACTTTTGCTTCTTCGGAGGCTGTTTTTGGGAGAAAGGTTCTACAGGCAGTGGTTCCTTCCGTTTAAGTTCCTGCCTTGTCCCTCCCATCATCCGTGTACTTTGGCTTTGGTATTGGTATCCCATAAGTAATGGATGACCCGTGGACTGAATACACTTAACAAGAGAAAACATAATTTATGCTTACCTGATAAATTTATTTCTCTTGTAGTGTATTCAGTCCACGGCCCGCCCTGTCTTTTTAAGGCAGATCTAAATTTTAATTAAAACTCCAATCACCACTGCACCCTATGGTTTCTCCTTTCTTGTCTTGTTTCGGTCGAATGACTGGATATGACATGTGAGGGGAGGAGCTATATAGCAGCTCTGCTTGGGTGATCCTCTTGCAACTTCCTGTTGGGAAGGGAATATATCCCATAAGTAATGGATGACCCGTGGACTGAATACACTACAAGAGAAATAAATTTATCAGGTAAGCATAAATTATGTTTTTTGCTGTTGTTACTGACAGTATCATTGACTTCATTTTTATTATTATTATTATTTTATTTTCCTTTCCTCTCATTAAGCTGTATAAAGAACACCAGCTCTGTTTTCCTCTAGCTTTATCAACACAGCTAATTGCCAGGTCAGCAGCCGTTCTACTGAGATGCATGGGGTGCAAAACCCAGAACCTTTTGAGTTGCATCCATATTGTGCTCTTTAGGCTGAGGTGGAGGAATGAAAATTTCCCCCTCACCACCTATCACCCTTCATGTCTAGCCATTTCCATAACTGCATAGCTAAACACCTACACCACCCAACTCCACCCACAGGAAACCTTGCTTCCTAGACAGAATTTCTGTGATTCTTCCCACAGAACAGAACAACCCGACTTTCCAGCCTCCTGGCCATGTGCATAGAACTCGGTAGAGTACGTTTTTGCTCCCCAAAAGTTTGATCTAACCTGTTCAAGCAAACTATAGGTCTTTTTCCAGCTCACATATATATGTGAAATAGATGTCCCTGAAAATACATATACTCACTTGTGAGCAACAATATGTTCCCAATGAGCCATAGTTTTGTTAAATTCTAGCAGCTATTGAATAGAATAATGGAAGGTTTCAAACAGTGGTTCTCTAAATTGCTCACTTCATGAAAAAAAAACTGATTCTTTGAAAATATTTGCTAGAACTCCTTGTTTTTGGGGGGTTTAATATCCGTGTCACCACAACTCTAAAAACATCAATAAGCAACTAATTTATCTATAAGACTGATTCTTTAAAGAGGCATGATAGTATACCAATCTCATTTGGTGCAGAATAGGAGTGTTCAAGGAGGGCAACTTCTGAAGGAGTTAAACTCATGAAGATGTGTGTTGAAGTCAGTACAGGGCGCATGTTTTTCCATTTTGCTACAGAATATTTCTGTTACATGTGTTTCCTTGTGTTCTCTTTGCTGTATATTTGTTACATTATTGATACGTTTTTTTTTTTTTTTTTTTGCCAGATTGTGAGAGAGATATAAACAGTTTGGGTTTCAGATTGTGAGTAAATAACATGTTTTTGTCAATACAGTTTCTGCTTCCTTATTCTGCTCACATGACTTCATTGTTGCTTTGCCTTGTTTTGAAGAATTGCTGCATTTGTTTGTGGGTTTGCCGCCTTTTTTCTTTTTCTTTTTTAACTTGCCTGATAACTTCAGATCTATTTTATTTTTGTCCTGTTATACATGCTGGGTTTACTTTTAAATCACATTGCTTTAATCCTCTCTCACCACACATTTTGTCATTAAAAAATGTCACATCCTTTTATACATGCAGACAGGGACAGTCTAGTCCAAAATAAACTTTCATGATTCAGATAGGGCATGTCATTTTAAACAATTTTCCAATTTACTTTTATCACCAAATTTGCTTTGTTCTCTTGGTATTCTTAGTTGAAAGCTTAACCTAGGAGGTTCATATGCTAATTTCTTATACCTTGAAGGCCACCTCTTTTCAGAATGCATTTTAACAGTTTTTCACCACTAGAGGGTGTTAGTTCATGTTAGTTCTAGGAAGTAGAACTATCCAATGCTTCTGTGCCATACTTTCTTCACTTCCTTGTGATTTTTATTGTACCCTCTATATAGCATTGTATTTGGTCAGTATAAACAATGATATATTAATAACAACAATAATAATTATAAATTTTCACAGCAAATAAGGACTATTAACCCCTTTGTGCCGACATCAAAGTGTTAACGTCGGAACACTTGCTGTAAAAATGAAATCACGCGATTGTTGGTGCGATCACGTGATTTCAAGGTCTGGGATTGTATCATGGAGGACTGCCTATGTTGCTAGATACACCCCCCAGTCCGATTCTTGATTGCATCAAAGGGGGAAGCTGCAGGACGCCATATAAAGTAGGACGTTCCATGCAGTCTTAACGGCGTTAAAGCCCAGCGCTCTTAGGATGGCATAAAACGCCCTAACGGTGTGAAGGGGTTAAGTTTGCCTTTACTTCATTCTAAAGTTTAGGCTTAAATAAACATAAAAGTGCAAAAAGGAAATGTTCTGGTGTTATTTTGTTATTGCACTGTTGCCTCATATAACTGGGTGTTAAATACCTGCAAAGGGGTTAAACACATTGTTAAAGACAGCTTTAGAGCAGCAATGCACTTTTGGGAGCTAGCTGGTGATTGCTGGCTATGCATATATGTCTCTTGTCATTGGCTCACCAGTCTTCCTTTACAGTATCTGTCCTAACCACACCTTTTAAAAGTATATTCTATTAAGCAACAACCCTTTCTATAGAAATTACTACTTTAATACCTGTACATGGAAAAAGTTTATAATTATTATTAGCTTAAAAAAACGTCATGGTGCTATGTGTCTGATGCTTTTTTATTTGTAAATGTAAGTCACAGAGTTTTAAGTTACACACCCAAATAATAATTTGCTAGAGGGCCAATAAATTAATTATTTTATATCACTGCATAGTTATCATAGCAGGTCATATATATTAGTGATCCCCATAAGCGCTGCACATATGATGTTTAAGTTAATATTTTATATCCCAAAGGGACTAAATACTCACATACCCAGCCACATCTTTTTGTAAGTATTTTTTTTAACTTATTACTCAATAGGCAGTGAAGCCTACCTGATACTGTATTGCCCCCCTCTGCTTCTCAGGTTGTGTTTACGGCTGATGGGTCAAGCAGCAGTACTGCATATGCACAATCCTGCAATCAGAAAAGTTAGCTTGAAAAGAAGAGGCGCAGGAGCATACTCTGCTTTCTTTCAGTGGGGTGGGAGGTACATCACATGATTGGCTGTACTTCCCAATAGTGATGGGTCTAAGGAGTGAGGAAAGAGTACAAAGTGCCCCCAATCTTCTATATTGCACCCCTATTGGGTAGAGGAGGAGGGTAAAAAGGTAAAAATGACTACTCCCTGCCTCTGTCCTTTTATGTAGGCCATGTCACGCAACTGCCATACCACAGCCCTAGACCGCGTGGCTCTGCCCTCAGAACATCTGCAAGTCCACCTCCCCCTGCCATGGAACACCTGTGACTCTGAAAAGGCTTGTTTGCCCAACAAATATAAGGTTTCTGGAACCAGCACTGCTGCCTATGAGTCATAGGTTAAAAAATGATGGCATCTAAGTATGTTCATAGTTTTTTGTGTATGCAAGTTATGTAAAATATGGACTTTAAAGGGATATGAAACCCAAACATTTTCTTTTGTGATTCAGACAGAGCATGCCATTTGTTGAAAAGAAACCTAGGTAGGTATCTGGAGCACTGCATGGCAGGAAATTGTGCTGCCTTCTAGTGCTCTTGTAAATGAATAGCATGCTCCAAAGTATACATTCCTGCTTTTCAACAAAAGATACCAAGAGAACAAATAAAAATGTATAATAGAAGTAAATTAGAAAATCACAATCTCTTTTGGGCTTCATGTCCCTTTAAGATTATTTATCAGTGGCAACTGGTGTTAAATGTAGCACATGCACAAATGTGGAGTTTTATTCTCAAATAAAGTATTACTAAACTTTAAAAGCAGATGATAAAAAATACCAGCAATGCTCATTAACAAAAAGCAGCAAAACTAAACCTGGCTGGACCCATTTTAAATGATCATATATGTTTTAATGAGATCACCACATACCTAGATGAAGTTTCATCAGAACAGGCATTTATTTCTATATTTCTATGTTTCTTATCTACACTGACTTGAACTCTCAGGGGTAAAATAGTAGCTAGATAGGAACTTTAGCTACAGCACAACAAACATGTTCAGTAGAAAAAAAAAAGATTGTTACTGCAAAGAGAAAAGCTCCTAAAACAGCGCTTGAGATTGTACCTGGCAGTGAAGAGTTAATATTCTATAAATAAAAGGAAGTAAATCTTTAGCTGCACAAACATCACGTGAGTTTGCAAACAGTCATTTAAACAATCAGGAAAGTCCCGCTATCCAGAGCCTGTGCAGTGAAAACACGTGATTTCAGGGAATTGCAAAGTGGCTGAAAATACTATACTTGTCTGAAAGCCTATGCTCCTCACCTGCACCTGAATTATCAGCCTCAATAAACAAAAACATCTATTTTATATTTAAATAAAATGATGATTTATAAAATAACAAATAGAAATAAAACAAACGTGGAAAAAATGCTCACAAAATAATGACAGCTCAAAGTCCCTTTAGGAAATCCAAAAGTAATAAAGATATTTTCTGTTTTACATGAAAAGCTAATTACTTTTGTGTGTCAAAAAGGAAGTCATTGGTGATCTGCATGAAGAACTCTGGGTTTGAATCCAAGTGGATTATCTGTTATTTCTATACAAGAGCAAGGAGAAGTTTAATATTATTATTTTGTGGGGGGATTTAATGTGTTTTATAACTATTTTATATGTGTATATTACATTGAAGAAAATTCATATAAGATAGTTTCATGCAGAAACAATATATGTTATTATTATGTAAGCATTCTGTGCTGCCTAAATCCATGGTGCTCCATTACATATGCGGCGTCGCCGGCAACAGCCGCCGCCATTTTTTATGCGATTTTGATATCACATATACAGTGCTGCACATAAACGCGGCACGTATATTTCACCCGTCGGCCGCAAATTTTACTCCCATAAGCTAACATAGAACCATGTCGCAAATCGGTATCACATATTAAGCGCAAGGACTTACGTGGCAAAAATTGAGAAATTTGACTCCATTTTTACATCGCCACACAAAGGCAGCCACAGCAAGCCTTGCACTGAGTATGTGAGCACCGTAACTCCCGTAACTGCCTGAAAATATTAACTAACACCTAACGCATGCGCAATATCTATCTACCTGTCAACCGCAATCCCCCATCACAATAACTAATAAAGTATATTAACCCCTATATCCGCCATCAAACCCACATCGCAACTAATAATTCAAGTATTAACCCCTAAATCCGCCAACCCCAACATCGCAAACTACCTAATAACTGTATTAACCCCTAATTCTCCATTAACCCACATCGCAAAGTGCCTATTAAAACTATTAACCCCTAATCTGCCATTAACCCACATCGTAAAGTCCCTATTAAAACTATTAACCCCTAATCTGCCATTAACCCACATCGCAAAGTCCCTATTAAAACTATTAACCCCTAATCCGCCAAAATCCACAACGCAAATAACTAATTAAATTACTAAGACCCCCTAACCTAACACCCCCTAAATTAAACCCAATTACCTAAATTAATAATATGAAATTACAAACAATTAAAATAAAAACCTAACATAAATTTAAACATAATACAACTAAATTTAAATTAAGCTAAAATTACAGAAAATAAATAAGTCTAACAGTACATAAAATAATAAACAAGATTATGCAAAATACAAAATTAAACCTAATCCCTATGAAAATAAAAAGCCCCCCCAAAAACTATTATTACACCTAACACATGCGCAATATATATCTACCTGTCAACCGCAATCCCCCATCGCAACTAATAATTAAAGTATTAACACCTAAATCCGCAAACCCCACCATCGCAAACTACCTAATAAATGTATTAACCCCTAATCTGCTATTAACCCACATTGCAAAGTCCCTATTAAAACTATTAACCCCTAATCCGCAATTAACCCACATTGCAAAGTCCCTATTAAAACTATTAACCCCTAATCCGCCATTAACCCACATCGAAAAGTCCCTATTAAAACTATTAACCCCAAATCAGCCAATAGGATGAGAGCTACTGAAATCTATTTCAAAATCTAAAAATCCTATTGGCTGATTTGAATTTGAAGAATCAAATCAGCCAATAGGAATTCAAGGGACGCCATTCAGTGTACGGCGGCAATCGTACGAAGAGGATCCTTTATGCTCCATGGCTCCGGGGTCGCCGGTCCTGCTCCGCGCTCATCTCCTCTCCGTTCCGCTCCAGCTTGGTCTTGGATGAAGAAAGAAGAGGTCCCCGCTTGGAAGAAGATTTCACCGCTGGACTTCAGGAACCAATCACCGCTTGGAAGAATACTTCACCGCCTGAAATAGGACCTTCTCCGCCGGACTTCAGGAACCGTGAGTACCAACCTGGGGGATAGATTTAGGCTTTTTTAAAAAAATTTTTTTTTTTTTTTTTTTTTTAGATTAGGGTTATGGGCCTTCTTAAAAGAGTTGAATGCCCTTTTAAGGGCAGTAAAAGAGCTGAATGCCCTTTTAAGGGCAATGCCCATACAAATGCCCCTTTAGGGGCAATGGGTAGTTTATTTTTTTTAGTGTTAGGTTTATTTATTTTGGGGGTTTGGTGGGTGGTGGATTTTACTGTTAGGGGGGTATTATTTTTTACTGCAAAAGAGCTGTTTAATTTAGGGCAATGACTTACAAAAAGTCCTTTTAAGGGCTATTGGTAGTTTAGCATTAGATTAGGGGGTGTTTTTATTTGGGGGGGCTTTTTTATTTTCATAGGGATTAGGTTTTTTATTTTTATTTTTTTGGATAATCTTGTTTATTATTTTATGTACTTTTTATTTTCTGTAATTTTAGCTTAATTTAAATTTAGTTTTATTATGTTTAAAGTAGTGTTAGGTTTTTAATTTTAATTGTTTATAATTTCGTACTATTAATTTAGGTAATTGGGTTTAATTTAGGGGGTGTTAGGTTAGGGGGCTTAGTAATTTAAAGGGACAGTAAACCAAAAGAATAATGTTATATAATTCTGCACATAGTGCAGATTTATATAACATTATTTTAGTGCTATCATTATAAAACCTTTTTTCCATTTGAATTTTTTTTAAAATATGCCCGTTTTACAGACCCGCTCTCTGCTCTCTGCTGAGCGGGTCTGTTTTTTTTACACAGCGCATCGGGCCAGCTGTATAGTCACAGCCCGGCCCGACCGCGCCATAACATTAAGTGCAGCTCGCTCCTGCTCTGTCTGACAGCAGGAGCGAGCTGCACTTAATGTTATGGCGCGGGTCTGTAAAACGGGCATATTTTTAAAAAATTCAAATGGAAAAAAAGGTTTTATAATGATAGCACTAAAATAATGTTATATAATTCTGCACTATGTGCAGATAATATAACATTATTTTTTAGGTTTACTGTCCCTTTAATTAGTTATTTGCGTTGTGGGTTTTAGCGGATTAGGTGTTAATAGTTTTAATAGGGGACTTTGTGATGTGGGTTAATGGCGGATTAGTGGTTAATTATTAGGTAGTTTGCGATGTTGAGGTTGGCGGATTTAGGGGTTAATACTTTAATTATTAGTTGCGATGTGGGTTTGTGGCGGGTATAGGGGTTAATAGTTTAATTAGGCATATTGTGTTGTGGGGGGTTGTCGGTTTTGGGGTTAATACTTGTATTATTAGTTCCAATATGGGTTTAATGGCGGATATAGGGGTTTTATGTGTCAGGTTTATTTTTGGGAGGCCGATTAGACTTTTACGGGAGATTTGTTAATTTCTTTTTACTTTCTTAGGCGCCGGCAGTTTCTAAAGTGCCGTAAGTCACTGGCGACTCCAGAAATGTGTATTTACGATAATTTCTGGACATCGCTAGTTTATCCGACTTTCGGCACATTATGAACTGCCGGCACTATATATGAAATACCCCGATGTGCAAGGTGAAATTACGGGCGGTGTGGGTTTCAGTGCTTGCGCTGAAGCCTGCGCCGTATATGTAATCTCGCCCATGATGTTTTATTTCCATGCATGAAATGCGGGGGTTTGGGATTATCTACGGCAGTCTGTGCATGAATCATTTTCACGCAGCTACATGTTAATAATTATAGATGAAAAGAACTGAATGTAAGGGGGTTTAGAAGCATAGTGTGCGTTAGTGCTATAAATATCTCTTCATACGTGATAAGTAGGGCTCATAAATTAAGGTGACCAGATTTTTAAAATGAAATCCGGGGACATTTTTTTTAAAATGACAAATGGTAAAAACTATTTTATTAGCATATTTTCCTCAAATTATATATGCAGTGTAATTGGTGTGGGTTTATGGAGTGATTGTATGATATATACATTTTATTTCTCCCATTTTCTCACACACACACAAGCATACATATACACACATGCACATACACACACACACACACACACACAAGCATACATATACACACATGCACATACACACACACACAATCATACATATATACACATGCACATACACACACAAGCATAGATATACACACATGCACACACACACAAGCATACAGATATACACATGCACATACACACACACACACACACACACACACAAGCATACATATATACACATGCACATACACACACACACACACACAAGCATACAGATATACACATGCACATACACACACACACACACACACAAGCATACATATATACACATGCACATACACACAAGCATACATATATACACATGCACACACACACACAAGCATACATATACACACATGCACACACACACACAAGCATACATATACACACATGCACACACACACACAAGCATACATATACACACATGCACACACACAAGCATACATATACACACATGCACACACACACACAAGCATACATATATACACATGCACATACACACACAAGCATACAGATATACACATGCACATACACACACACAAGCATACATATATACACATGCACATACACACACACACACACGAGCATACATATATACACATGCACACACACACACAAGCATACATATATACACATGCACATACACACACACACAAGCATACATATACACACATGCACATACACACAAGCATACATATACACACATACACACACACACATGCACATACACACACACACACAAGCATACATTTGCAGACATGCACATACACACACACACAAGCATACATTTGCAGACATGCACATACACACACACACACACACACAAGTATACATATATACACATACACAAGCATACATATACACACATGCACACACACACACACAAGCATACATATACACACACACACATGCACATACACACACACACACAAGCATACATTTACAGACATGCACATACACACACACACAAGCATACATTTGCAGACATGCACATACACACACACACAAGTATACATATATACACATACACAAGCATACATATACACACATGCACATACACACACACACACACACAAGCATACATTTACAGACATGCACATACACACACACAAGTATACATATATACACATACACAAGCATACACATACATGCATGCACATACACACACACACACAAGCATACATATACACACATACACAAGCATACCTATACATGCATGCACATACACACAAGCATACATTTACAGACATGCACATACACACACACACAAGTATACATATATACACATACACAAGCATACATATACACGCATGTCGCATGCACACACACACGCATACATATACATGTATGCACATACACACACAAGCATTTATTTATAAACATACACACACAAGCATACATATAGACAAATACACACACAAGCATACATATACACACATGCACATACACACACATACAAGCATACATATATATACACATACACAAACACACAGGCACACATATACACACACACAAGCATACATATACATACACACAAGTATACAAATACACACATGCACCTACACACACATACAAGCATGCATATATACACACAATCATACATATGCACACACATATACACAGACACAAGTATACATATACACACACAAGGCTACATACATACATATATATATATATATATATATATATATATATATATATATATATATATATATATATATATATATATATATATACAAACACAAGCATACATATACACACATACACACACGCATAAATATACACACGTGCACATACAAACATACATATACACACATGCACATACACACACACAAGCATAAAATGCACACATGCACACACACACACAAGCATACATATACACACATGCACATACACACACACACAAGCATACATATACACACATGCACATACACACACACACAAGCATACATATACACACATGCACTCGCACACACACACAAGCATACATATACACACATGCACATACACACACACACACAAGCATACATATACACACATGCACATACACACACAAGCATAAATATGCACACATGCACTCGCACACACACAAGCATACATATACACACATGCACATACACACAAGCATACATATACACACATGCCCATACACACAAGCATACATATACACACATGCACATACACACAAGCATACATATACACACATGCCCATACACACAAGCATACATATACACACATGCCCATACACACAAGCATACATATACACACATGCACATACACACAAGCATACATATACACACATGCACATACACACAAGCATACATATACACACATGCACATACACACAAGCATACATATACACACATGCACATACACACAAGCATACATATACACACATGCACATACACACAAGCATACATTTACACACATACACAAGCTCTTCCCTCCTGACCTGCACGCTGGCGCTGCCTGCCATACGCTGGGACGAAGTGACGTTATAAGGACAATCACTTCCTCCCAGCGCTTGGCTGCAGTACTACAGGAGCCGGGGACATTATTTTTCTGGGGACAGTCTCCTCAATCCAGGGACTGTCCCCTAAAATCAGGGACGTCTGGTCACCTTATCATAAATGACTAAGACTCACATTACTCACTGTAATGCTGGTTATTTTCCCAAAGGAGTTAAAAACTGTTACAAGAACATGAAAGTCAAAATTAAACTTTTGTGATTTATGTACCACTTTTTTTTTATTTATTTTTGTTATAAAATTTACTTCATACTTTTGGTATCCTTTGTTAAAAAAGCATACCTAGGTAGGCTCAAGATTAGCAATGCACTACTTGAAGATAGCTGCTGATTGGTGGCTACACACATGCCTCTTGTCATTGGCTCACTAGGTGTGTTCAGCTAGCTCCCAGTAGTGCATTGTTGCTCTGGAGCTGACTTAAACTATGTGTTGAACTCCTTTGCAGGGGTTAAACACATAGTTGTATGCAAGCAACAGT
Organism: Bombina bombina; assembly: GCF_027579735.1. Lineage (NCBI taxonomy): Eukaryota > Metazoa > Chordata > Amphibia > Anura > Bombinatoridae > Bombina > Bombina bombina. The sequence goes on along the minus strand of NC_069499.1, from coordinate 612,170,205 downwards.
GCAATAATAAAATACTGTAACACATTAGGGTATTTTAATTTTGAACTTTTATATCCCTTTAATACCCCAAAACATGATATACTCCTCTCTCTATAGCTGTGTATATATATATATATATATATATATATATATATATATGTGTGTGTGTGTGTGCATATGTATTAACGTATTTAGATGTGTATATATGTATTTACAGATTAATATATACACATATAGAAAATGTATATATATATATATATATATATATATATATATATATATATGTACACATTTATAGACATATATATAAGTGCATTGAAGCGTTTTCCAGTTAAGTAGATGATGACATGTAAAAGCATATTTATTTAATATTCATATTTGATATAGGATTTAACTATGTATTTAATGTTCGCATTCCAATGTTCTGCACATAGCAGAATATGTTTTAAGTATTTATAAATAGATATTCCTATATATATCTGTATATATCTATACCTATATAGAAACATCTATCTATATATATATATATAAAAAAATATATATTTAAATAAAAACCATCAGATATGTGTAGAATTTGGCGGCGCTATACAAATAAATGATAATAATAATAATTTAGAAATAAATAGAACATATTCCATTACTTAAAGAACATTGGAGTATGAAATATTAATATTTTCATGTAGGGTTTGTGCTTATAAGAATAAGTCATGGTGTTTGCACGAGAGTGTGTTTCTTCTTTCAACTTTTCTTCTCCATTGACTTCTATGGGGGAATGGGGAAAATTTGATCGTGATTTTCGAATTTCGACTTTAAGTGAGATTTTGGTTAACGCTGGAGAAAAAACAGTTTGCTTTCGTTATAGCGGAAATGGAAAATACCGCTCCACTTGTAATCTAGCCCTAAATGTTTTAACTTGTGTATAACATTGTTATTACCATAGCTTATAATAAAATTATTCTTTTGTAATATACAACATATTTAAATCCATGCAGAAAGTCCCTACATTTATTGTGTGTATGGTTCCTTTTATCTAAATCTTTTATAGAAATGACTGCATTAAAATTCCTTTTTACTCACAACCCAAACACAATAACAAAATCCCTACAATTATATGAAAGAATATGATCCTATTGACATAATGAGGCCTATGTATCAAAGGTCTTGTGGACCTGATCCGACAGTGTGGAGCAGGTCCGCAAGACCTCGCTGAATGCGGAGAGCAATACGCTCTCCATATTCAGCATTGCACCAGAAGCTCACAAGAGCTGCTGGTGCAATGCCGCCCCCTGCAGACTCGCGGCCAATCGGCCGCCAGCAGGGAGGTGTCAATCAGCCCGATCGTACTCGATTGTGTTGAATTGTGGCGATTCCTGTCCGCCTCATCAGAGCAGGCGGACAGGGTTATGGAGCATCGGTCTTTAGACTGAAGACTTGCCAGAAACACGGGTCCACAAGCTCCATTCGGAGCTTGATAAATGGGCCACAATATATTAAACAACAAGAGTTTACATGAGTGGACACTTAGGCCTAGTTGCCATTGAGGTGATAAAGTGTGCAAACTGGTGGTAACATAAAAAACTCCTTAGACTTTGAGATAAATGTTTTTAGCATCAGTTTCCAAACTTTACCACATCAATGGAAACTAGGCCTTAAAGGGACACTGAACCCACATTTTTTCTTTTGTGATTCAGATAGAGCATGCAATTTTAAGCAACTTTCTAATTTACTCCTATTATCAAATTTTCTTAATTCTTTTGGTATCTTTATTTGAAAAGCAAGAATGAAAGTTTAGATGCTGGACCATTTTTGGTGAACAACCTGAGTTGTTCTTGCTGATTGGTGGATAAATTCACCCAGCAATAAATAAGTGCTGTCCATGGTACTGAACTAAAAATTGGCTGGCTCCTTAGCTTTTTCAAATAAAGATAGCAAGAGAATGAAGAAAAATTGATAATTAGAAAGTTGCTTAAAATTTCATGCTCTATCTGAATCACAAAAGAAAAAAAAATGGGTTCAGTGTCCCTTTAACCCCTTGGCGACCGAAGATGTGTCAGACACGTCCTAAAAAAATTACCTTAAGGAGCAAGGACGTGCCTGACACGCCCTCTGGGGTTTCAAACACTTTCAAGGTATTGCAGTGATGCCTCGATATTGAGACATCACTACAATACATTTTTTACCCACCGATGCAGAGAGGGCTACTCTCACGGGGGCAGGACGGCTACGCTATGGAACATTAAAATTGTAATTGATGGAGGAAGGAGGGGGTGGTAACTTGTATCCAAGGGATCTGGGAGGGGGGGGGGTTAGGTTATGGAGGGGGGGTAGGAACACTACAGAAAAATACAAGCTCATCAGAGCAGGCCGACAGGGTTATGGAGCAGCGGTCTTTAAAACACTGGAGCTTGATAAATGGGCCTCTAAATATCCACTTAGTTTCACTCTGCAGCAATATTGCTTCTGTGTTATAAACTCTTATTCCAGGTTTAACCCTTTCTAGTCCCCAGCATTTCAGAGCATTTCTGTTGCTATTATGATGCTGAAGGAAATGCTTGGCTACGCTAGTTATTTGTTTCCCTTTTCCACATCTTTTCTGGCTGTTCTTATATTACTTAGGTGCTCAGTGACCCTAGTTCCCAGACTCCTGGTGGTCATGCCAACATAAAAAGGTTACATTTGCATGTTAAACAATAAATAACTAACTTTTACAGTTCATGTAGTTATTTATGAACCATTTTTTATTAAACCGGTCAGTGACTGTTTTGGTCACTACCATATGTTGGCAGATTTTGCAACCACCATAGGGGATAGAACCTTTGAAGAGTGGCGGCTTGTTAGCGTTCCTATCAAAAAGACTTCGGGTTAAACAATCATTCAGGTTATTAGACCTGTAAGTGAACATCGGATTATCTACTAATAGGGATTTAAGTTGGTCATCGGCTTTTAACACATGCCAATGCCTATTAAAAATCTCCTTAATTCGTTCACTATACGGTGAGTAAGTGGTGATGAACCTTATGGGATTAGATTTAGATACTATTCTGGGTTTTAATAAGTCAACTCTATCTTTCTTAGTGGCTATGTTATAAGCCTTCACTAAAGATTTATGTGAGTATCCCCTGTGTAATAGTCTGTCCCTTAGGTCTCTAGCTACATTTTGGAACAATTCTTCTGTTCCTCATCCTCAGGTACTCTCCAACTGATAGTCCCTTAATTGTGGAGGGATGAAGACTGCTAGAGGCACACAATATATTATTTGTAGCAGTAAGTTTCCTATAAGTTGCAGTCTCTAGATTATTTCCTATTTTAGAGATAGTTAGATCAAGGAATTCCACCTTGTCTTTGCTTGCTGTATAGGTTAAGAATAAGCCAAATGGATTATTAGTTAATACTGACACAATCTTCTGAAGTATCTCCACTGGTCCAGTCCAGACAAATAGAATATTGTCTATATATCTAGACCAGTGGGATATATATTGTGTGAAATGTACCATTGACTCATGATAGACTATAGCTTCCTCCCACCATCCCAAGTAAACATTTTCATAAGTTGGGGCTCTGCATCCCCATTGGGTTTGGATGCTGGTATAGAGAGATTCCACATCACAGGTCACTAATACTGATTATTTTGCCTTTTCCAGATCTTTAATCTTATTTAGTATGTGCATTGAATCTCTGGTGTATGATGGTAGAGAGGTTACTATATTTCTAAGTCTGGCATCTAGGTATTGACTTGGATGTTCTGTTAGGGAGTCTAACCCCGACACTATGGGTCTACCAGGGGGACATAACAGATTCTTGTGCACCTTTGGCAACATATAAAATGTCGCTACCTTAGGATTTTGCCTTATAAGAAATGTACTTTCTGTTTAATCAATGGTACCATTATCAAGAGCCTCAGTAATTAATTTGTTATACTGTTGTAAAAATGTCTGTGTGGGTTTACCAAGAATTCTTTTGTAATTGTTGGTATTTGTTAACTATCTGTTTGCTTCCTCCATATACATAGCAGTGGGCCATAGCACTATGTTTCCCCCTTTGTTGCTTCTTTTGATAATTCCTTTAACGCTTTTCTCACCTCATTTGTGATATTATCATTACCTATTTTTTAGGTTTTCTTTAATTGACAAATTGTCATTACAGACAAGATTCAGGAAGGTTATGGCATTATGTGACACACTACTCGGAGGCATAAAGTGTGATGTTAGTTTCAATATATGGAGCCATTCATTCATATTAATATTAGGGTCAGTATTAGCAGGTTCTGACTCATCTAGTAATGTATTTAGGTCTTGTATGGCCATCATATCAGTATTATCCAACAGCCCTGACTCAGAATTATTAAAGAATTTTTTTCAGCAGTATTTTTCTTGTAACTAAGTGGACATACTTTATGGCCTCAAACTTGTCAATTCCAGTGGTAGGTACAAATGAGAGGCCTCTTTTAAGCACTGTTATTTATGTCTTAGTTTAAACTGTATCTGAAAGATTTATTTTATTAAGCTCATCTGTCATTACTTTTTCTTTGTGTAATGTTGGGGTTTCTGGTTGAAGCACACTTGACGCCTGGTGCGTGGTCGGTTTCTCCTCCCCCTCCTAGTTCTCCTCCTAAAGGGGCATTTTCTGAGTTAGAGTGGGGCTGGATTCTATTTCTCAAGGTTTTGGTCTCTTTTCCCCATCTGAGCCCTAAGCGTCAGTAGTGTCACAGTCTCTGTCTGAATTGTCAGAATCAATATTAGCTGTTTTATTCTGACCCCACAGATACACCCTGTTATTAGAGTAGTCACTTAGATCTCTGCCAATTTTTCTTTCTTTTTTCTCAGAGATAAATCTAGCGAATTTTTCTACTTCACTTTTAATTTTATTGTAAGATTTCTGAAAATCTTCTTTTAGCTCATATTGCTTCAATTCTTCACTAAGGCCTAGATTTGGAGTTTGGCAGTAGCCGTGAAAACCAGCGTTAGAGGCTCCTAACGCTGGTTTTAGGCTACCGCCGGTATTTGGAGTGATTCAAAAAAGGGTCTAACGCTCACTTTTCAGCCGCAACTTTTCCATACCCCAGATCCCCCTACGCCATTTGTGTATCCTATCTTTTCAATGGGATCTTTCTAACGCCGGTATTTAGAGTCGTGGCTGAAGTGAGCATTAAAAATCTAACGACAAAACTCCAGCCGCAGAAAAAAGTCAGTAGTTAAGAGCTTTCTGGGCTAACGCCGGTTTATAAAGCTCTTAACTACTGTGCTCTAAAGTACACTAACACCCATAAACTACCTATGTACCCCTAAACCGAGGCCCCCCCACATCGCCGACACTCGATTACATTTTTTAACCCTTAATCTGCCGACCGCCACCTACGTTATACTTATGTACCCCTAATCTGCTGCCCCTAACACCGCCAACCCCTATATTATATTTATTAACCCCTAACCTGCCCCCCACAACGTCGCAGCCAGCTACCTACAATAATTAACCCTTAAACTTCCGACCGCAAAGAGCCGCCACCTACATTATAGCTATGTACCCCTAATCTGCTGCCCCTAACACCGCCGACCCCTATATTATATTTATTAACCTCTAATCTGCCCCCCTCAACGTCGCCTCCACCTGCCTACACTTATTAACCCCTAATCTGCCGAGCGGACCGCACCGCTACTATAATAAAGTTATTAACCCCTAATCCGCCTCACTATCCCTATAATAAATAGTATTAACCCCTAATCTGCCCTCCCTAACATCGCCGACACCTAACTTCAATTATTAACCCCTAATCTGCCGACTGGAGCTCACCGCTATTCTAATAAATGTATTAACCCCTAAAGCTAAGTCTAACCCTAACACTAACACCCCCCTAAGTTAAATATAATTTTAATCTAACGAAATTAATTAACTCTTCTTAAATAAATTATTCCTATTTAAAGCTAAATACTTACCTGTAAAATAAATCCTAATATAGCTACAATATAAAATATATTTATATTATAGCTATTTTAGGATTAATATTTATTTTACAGGTAACTTTGTATTTATTTTAACCAGGTACAATAGCTATTAAATAGTTAAGAACTATTTAATAGCTAAAATAGTTAAAATAATTACAAATTTACCTGTAAAATAAATCCTAACCTAAGTTACAATTAAACCTTACTCTACACTATCAATAAATTAATTAAATAAAATACCTATAATTATCTACAATTAAACCTAACACTACACTATCAATAAATAAATTAAATACAATTCCTACAAATAAATACAATGAAATAAACTAACTAAAGTACAAAAAATAAAAAAGAACTAAGTTACAAAAAATAAAAAAATATTTACAAACATTAGAAATATATTACAACAATTTTAAACTAATTACACCTACTCTAAGCCCCCTAATAAAATAACAAAGCCCCCCAAAATAAAAAAATGCCCTACCCTATTCTAAATTACTAAAGTTCAAAGCTCTTTTACCTTACCAGCCCTGAACAGGGCCCTTTACGGGGCATGCCCCAAGAAGTTCAGCTCTTTTGCCTGTAAAAAAAAACATACAATACCCCCCCCAACATTACAACCCACCACCCACATACCCCTAATATAACCCAAACCCCCCTTAAATAAACCTAACACTAAGCCCCTGAAGATCTCCCTACCTTGAGTCGTCTTCACCCAGCCGAGCCAAATTCTTCATCCAAGCGGAGCAAGAAGAGGTCCTCCATCCGGTAGAAGTCTTCATCCAAGCGGGGCAGAAGAGGTCTTCCATCCGATTGAAGTATTCATCCAAGCGGAATCTTCTATCGTCATCCATCCGGAGCGGAGCGGCAGCATCCTGAAGACCTCCGACGCGGAACATCCATCCTGGCCGATGACTGAACGACGAATGACGGTTCCTTTAAATGACGTCATCCAAGATGGCGTCCCTCGAATTCCGATTGGCTGATAGGATTCTATCAGCCAATCGGAATTAAGGTAGGAATATTCTGATTGGCTGATGGAATCAGCCAATCAGAATCAAGTTCAATCCGATTGGCTGATCCAATCAGACAACATTAGTCTTAAACCTCTAGGAATTACATTGTTATCTCTATAAAAATGATACATTCCAATGTTCCACTGGCTTTTTATTTGCTTTTTCCTTGTCTTTTTAAGTTCTTTAATTGACTTAGACCATTCCACATTATTCTCCCCTTCTAGGTTACTTTTGTTTTGTAATTCATGGGTAATATTACTATTATCTTCAGACCATTTTAACATTTCAGCATTAAAGTCAAAAGAGGCCATAGTGTGATATAGTCACGTGCTCTAGTCTAGAGAAGAGAAGGTTTAAATCCCCTTTATAAGAATATCAATACACAGAAAAAATGGAATAAGATCTTAAGAGATCCGGTGGTACCCCACTATAGTAGGTATAGTTAATCTATTGTGTACACCCCTGGCACCTGAAGCCGATGTATCCTGTTATCGGCCAGGAAACAGGGGGGTTCTTTTTAATGTGTGCAATTATTAAAGGTTAAGTTTTAGCCTAAAACTGTATTACGTTGAGGGTGAGTGCTATAAGCCCCTATCTTTGGTTCTCTCCTGTCTATGGGAGGGTGGTTGGATTCTACTATAGTGGGGTAGCACCAGATCTTTAAAGATCTTATTCCTCAGTAATTCATTAGTCATAGTGCCAGTTTTTCATTTTTTCTGGGAACAGTAAATGAGTAAGAGGAAAATTACAGTTAAACACAAACACTGCAGAAATGTAAAAATAGCCCTGGTCCCAAACTGTCAACAAATGGAAAAGTGGTCTGGTCACAAAGGGGTTAATAAGATTATATTGACTGAGTTGCAATTTTGCCACAGCATAGTTTATTTTAGTCAGATATTGGTTTAAGCCAATGGCAAATCTATGCCTAAATAAGTCCAATCAGAAACATTCAAGAATTCAACTTTCACTTCACATCTCTTAAAGGGATATGAAACCTAAAAAATTTATTTCATGATTCAGATGGAGCATTTAATTATAAACAACTTTTCAATCTACTTCTTTTATCCGTGTTGTTTTGCTTTGTTCTCTTTGTATCCATTTTTGAAAAGTATACCTAGAAGAGTAATGCACTACTGGGAGGTAACTGCTGATTTGTTGCTGCACATACATGCATCTGTCATTGGCTCATGGGATGTATTCAGCTAACTCTCAGCAGTGCAATGTTGCTCCTTGAACAAAGAATACCAAGAGAATGAAGCTAATTTGATAACAGAAGTAAACTGGAAAGTTGTTTAATATTGTATTTTGTTTGAATTATGAAAGAAAACATTTCTTGTCCCTTTAACTGGCTCATCTCTGAGTCTGATCTGGCTCATCTGTGACACATAGGGCTCCATGTACTAAGCAGTCAGCGAGCTACCCGCAACAAATCTCGCGTCAAAACTCGCAAACTGATATGTACAAAGTCGTCAACTATGTTCAAACTCGCATCTTTAAAATTGCGAGCGTACTTATCCACCAAACCTCGCTACCTCTCCATTTTTCACTGTAATTACACACATTTGACCACCAACTCGCCAAAAACGAATGTACTAAAAAATCTATTTGTCCGCTCGCGACAATTTCCGCTCCCACCTCGTTATTTTTGCCTCGCCATCTTTTAGGTGGCGGGCAAGGTACAAAACAATAGGAAAGTCACTCTAGACGCTAGTCTAGACATATATAAAAGGCAGTAATATCAGCATTGTACTTACATTGTTCATTTTGGATGGAAATATGCCTGAAGGATGGCTTCTAGGTAAGCATAACCGTCGTCTAATTTGTCTCTCATTTCCATGTAAATAAATTGCGCCCAATTTGTCGACTGTAATTAAAGAGCAATCTGTATATTTTAAATTTGTATTGTATAGTTGTCAATCTTTATAATTATTTTTATATTAATATTTATATTTATTGTATCTTCTATTAGGAGATGGAGGGTACTCATGTACATGCGGTTTGAAAATGCGGTTTCGATATCTTGATCGTTCTGGTGGTGCTATGCAGTATGCACCTGAGAAAGTTGCAAAAATTATATTGGGTTGCTGCATACTTCACAAAATAGTCGCGGCGAGCGATGCGTCAAATGTATCAATATTCCGCCACTGCTCTCGGCGGGCTAGACGTGTCTATTTATTGTGGGATTATTAGTACATAGCGACAGCGGACACTATTTCACCCGTGGCAAGTAACGGCGAGTTTATCCGCATCTACAATGAAGGATGAATTGACGGCTTAGTACATGGAGCCCATACTCTGACTACTGATGTCTGTGAATCCTGTTTCCAGACAACATAAGCAGGAAGCACCACTGTGCCTTACTTTACTGTTGATCATTACACTTGCATTGATGCATTAGAATAACAGTACTCTGCTGTGGATTAGCCCCGCCCCACAGAAGCATTAGTACTGGACAACTGGGATAGATTCACTTACAGCCTCTCAAACCTCTTCCACTTCTTCAGTGTTACCAGTTCCCATGCTATTATGGTGATTTAAAGGGACATAAAACAATTAAAATACCCAAAAAGGGCTAGATTATAAGTGGCACGCTAAATGTTGTGCTTAAGCGATATTGTTTTTTTTCTCCGTTTTTTGCGTGCAATAGAAAAAGTGGCGAATTCAAATAAAGCACGTTTGCTAGTGCACAATCAAGATTTTCCCTTGTTGTGTTAGCGTGACTTGAGATCTTGTGTCAAGGGTAGGGGAAGAAAATAGTTGCATAAAACACAACATAAAAATACTCTTAAAAGTACAGTTACACTCATATGAACACTACATACATATACATGTCTAAATATGTCTATGTATGTTGTATGTATATATATTTAAATATATATATATACAGTGTGTGTGTATATATATATATATATATATATATATATATATATATATACACACACACACACAGAGAAATGCACTCACAGGAATGAACAACCAGCTCAATATCATTGTTAGCCTGTTCTATGGCAATTTACCACCTGGTTGCAACGTTTTAGCCCAGTAATGTTTTTCACAGAGTAGTGTAGTATATCAGTCTGATCCTGTCTATTACGGTCAGTCCAGCGCCGAAACACCAGGCAATTCCTCTCTGAACAAGGAACACAGCAACCCCAGACGATCGTTTTGTGTGTGTGTGGTGTGTGTTCAGATGTTTTTTATGTATTTTACTGTATATTCTCTGTACATGTTTAACATTCCAATGTTATTCACGTACAGAATAATGTACTGGTTATTGTAAATACATAATTCTATATTTATCTATATATACCTATACCTATATATCTATTCCTATAGATATATAGGTATAGGTATGTATTTTTCATATATATATATATAAAGAAATATATATTTAATAATAAAGTGTACATTATTTTCTATGTGAAGAACGTAGGAATCTAAAATATGCGTAACACGCATTGGGGTTCTCAATTTAGGACTAAAGCGGTCGGTTTAATAGTGAAAAAGGGTGTGTGTACAAGCGCTAAGGTAATCCCCAAGCTGTATCCAAACAGAGATCCTAACCAACCTCCAAAAAATATGCACAAGTAGTAAGAAGTGAATACAGCGCCAACAAGAGTCCAAGGGATAAATATACTCACAGAGAGATAAAAGAAGATTATTTAATGAACCATGTTAAAAAGCATCAGTAATAAAAGACTATATATAAAAAATGTAAAAAGCACATATAAATAAAATTACAAATACAGGAATATCTTACAGAAGCGGCTCAAAGGGCCAAAGCTGATAATTATAATAAAAACAGAGGTAATAACAGGTGATCAGTGTGAGTGGTACACCAGAATAAGAGTGTATACTAATAAAACAGAATTAGTCTAAGTACAACTGTAGCAAGTGCATCATGCAAAAAACTAATAAACAATAATACAAACAATAGTGTTCAAAATTAGTGTTACAAAAATAGTGTTCCAAAAAATAGAAAAATGCACTGCAGTGCAAAAAAAAGGGGGGTAGCAAAATAATTGTATAGATACAATCAAATAGTGAGTGAGTGCAAATGGATATAAAAATGCTAGCTACTTAATCCAGTGAGGTTAAGATATAATTAAATAAAATACACAATATGCAATAACATAAAAAATAAAATACACAATATGCAATAACATAAAAAATAAAAAAATAAAAAATATAAAATATAATCCAAAAAAGTGTTCAAAAAGTTGATCAACAAATGTTAGTGAAGAACAAAAATAAGTCAATCAAAACTAAAAAATGGAAAAAATGGGTGATGAAAAGCAAGGTGAAAGTGAGGAAATTGATTCCTTCCAATGTTAGTTACTTTAACAGATCCAAATTCCTGAGTGTGGTTGCTGAAGTAGCTGATTGGATCCTAGCACCTGTCAGCTGCTCCTATGGTATCCTAAAAAGTGTCCCTGTAAAAAAAAAAATTCACAACATAGTGTATCCAATATGAGAATGAAGTAAAGATTAAAGTAATGGTTACCAATATGTCAACGCGTTTCTGCCCTCAAAAAAGGGCCTTTCTCAAGACTAGCTAGGCAAGTCTTGAGAAAGGCCCTTTTTTGAGGGCAGAAACGCGTTGACATATTGGTAAGCATTACTTTAATCTTTACTTCATTCTCATATTGGATACACTATGTTGTGAATTTCTTTTTTTACAGGGACACTTTTTAGGATACCATAGGAGCAGCTGACAGGTGCTAGGATCCAATCAGCTACTTCAGCAACCACACTCAGGAATTTGGATCTGTTAAAGTAACTAACATTGGAAGGAATCCATTTCCTCACTTTCACCTTGCTTTTCATCACCCATTTTTTCCATTTTTTAGTTTTGATTGACTTATTTTTGTTCTTCACTAACATTTGTTGATCAACTTTTTGAACACTTTTTTGGATTATATTTTATATATATATATTTTTTTTTATGTTATTGCATATTGTGTATTTTATTTTTTATGTTATTGCATATTGTGTATTTTATTTAATTATATCTTAGCCTCGCTGGATTAAGTAGCTAGCATTTTTATATCCATTTGCACTCACTCACTATTTGATTGTATCTATACAATTATTTTGCTACCCCCCTTTTTTTGCACTGCAGTGCATTTTTCTATTTTTTGGAACACTATTTTTGTAACACTAATTTTGAACACTATTGTTTGTATTATTGTTTATTAGTTTTTTGCATGATGCACTTGCTACAGTTGTACTTAGACGAATTCTGTTTTATTAGTATACACTCTTATTCTGGTGTACCACTCACACTGATCACCTGTTATTACCTCTGTTTTTATTATAATTATCAGCTTTGGCCCTTTGAGCCGCTTCTGTAAGATATTCCTGTATTTGTAATTTTATTTATATGTGCTTTTTACATTTTTTATATATAGTCTTTTATTACTGATGCTTTTTAACATGGTTCATTAAATAATCTTCTTTTATCTCTCTGTGAGTATATTTATCCCTTGGCCTCTTGTTGGCGCTGTATTCACTTCTTACTACTTAAAGCGGTCGGTTTAGCACAAATGAAGACTTGTTAACTACAATGCGCGTTATGGAAATATTAAATATAAACTATTAAAAAATATTATTAAACATTATTATGCATACTGTAAAAAAATATAGATCTATTCTTTAGATTATGTAGTATATTTAACAGTATGTATAATAATGCTATTTAGTGCTTAATTGTTGATATATATTATTATATATATATTGTATGTGTGTATAAAAGTGTACACTAATAATACGTTACATTTACAAGCTCTCACACCTTAGCACTATGTAGTGGGTGGGCTCCTTAGAAAAGCACATAGTTCACAAGATTGCATGATCTCCTTTTCTCTCTTATTAGTTTGTAGTGATAATATGGCATGGGAGGGTATTTCAGGGAGTAATGCAGCCTATGGGCACGGCTGGATGGTTCGTGGGTGGGTGGGGCATTTATGTTACAAAAAATTCTAGATTATTGGTGGCATTATTCTATAATATATTAATATTGAATGATTTGTATAGAATAAGTTATATACATATATAAAAACACATTAAGCTGTAATTAAACAAATTGTATTATGTGGTAAAATAGCACAATATTTCTAATGCTGAAGCGAAGTTTTTAGAGTATACAAAAATATTTATGTTTTCTATTTTCTGTCACATAAATTGCAAGACTAAGAGGTAATTGGACAGGTTGAAGGAATAATATGAGTCAAATGTGCATGTGGTAACAACATAAGCTTTAATCTGGAAACGTTCTGGCACTATTTCCCACTCTGTGTTTGATGAAGCAATTCTGTTTCCCAAGCCCTGGGCTTGTTTTGCAAGGAGTTTCTCAGATTTCAAGCAGAACGCAGTTTACACACTGTATTTTAAGAAGCTATGTTCCTCTTTTATCATTAGGCTTACCTAGTAACCAGTAAACACATCATTTCTATAAAAACTTCCTGATCAAAACAATATGAGTTTCCAGAACAGACGGCTTGCATGAAACAATAGAAATTATAGGTGTGGTTTATAATGAGCAATAGGATAAGTTTTAATATTGTTATAAGCATGGGTACCTATAGAAATTTTGTCCAGGGGAGAGGGTTAAAAAATATAACATACATAATAATAACAGTGTATGCAAACAAATACAATATATATGGCTAGAGTTATAGGGCCTGATATTCAAAAACTCGCTGCTCAGGTGAGATGATCTAAAACTCATCAGTATGGAGAGGTCCCTACAAAAATGCTAGAAACAAATTTTCATTTGAAAGATATTTATCTCGCTAGGGTTCTTAATGGGAAGGAGAGACACCCACATTACAATATAAGGTCTAAAAAAAATTCCCAAAGATTTTGCATGATTTCTCTCCATGCCGACAAGCTTTTAAATATCAGGCCCAAAGAGAGGGATTATTTATGTTAATAAGATACATAACTGATACAGATTTTATGAAGGAAAAGGATGAGAGTTGTTGTGATGTTTTCAGTCTGATATAGTTTCTTGTTAAATCTGATATAAAGATATTACACAAATAGTTGTTATTAAGGATTCTATAACATAAAACAGAGCCACAAACAAGGTTGATGTTTTCAGTCTGATATAGTTTCTTGTTAAATCTGATATAAAGATATTACACAAATAGTTGTTATTAAGGATTCTATAACATAAAACAGAGCCACAAACAAGGTTGATAGTCCTAAGGGCAGGATTCTTTACTTGGTAATTTAGGAAGTAGGGATGGTTCTAAGCAGGCAGGAGTACATGTAAAAAATCTGTAGAACAATATGAAAACAGATACGTTAGACAATAAATAGACAATGACTTTCCTTGCTGGACACTGCAGCCTCCTTTATTCTCTCTGTGACTGATTTCTAATGTATATTTCAGCACAAATTGAGACTTTGGGGTGGCTTCTAGGATAGAAAAGACAATGTTGTAATACACAAAGTGTCAGCAAATGGAGAACAATATCTCATTAGCAATGAGATACAAAACTATTCAGTATACCTCCCCCTCTGTGTATTTGTGAAGCTGAATTAGAGGAGCAGATAAGCTGAATACTTCATTTTTTGTGAGTGAGATATTATTCTCCATTTGTTGACATTCGAGTTATTACAACATCGTGTCCCTAAAAGTCACCCCACAAGCTAAATTTGTGCCACCTGTTTTGGAAATCTACCTTGGAGGGCAGGTTGTGGGGATAGCATTTCTGTTATGGGACTTACGTGACATAATGGTGCGCATCATTACATACCCTGCGCCATCTTGGAGGGCAGCCAGAGATCAGAGTAAAAAGGAAGCTGCCAAAACAAGTCAATAAGCTAATGGCTGCCTTTAATATGAGCTGGTTTCTGTGTACCCCAGGGATTAAAAGAATGCTGATGTGGCATGAAACTGGAAGGAGGGAGTTTACCTCAATGACTTTGCTTTACATCTGCTTGTGATTTTTAGGGGAAGAAGTACTGAGGGTGGTGACATGTTTATGTGGCACTACATACCCTAGTTAATAAATGTATACTTGTCCTCGGGCTACAGATTCTTTATTAATAATCATCAGGTTCCTAGGTAGCTGAGGGTGATGTGCTACGCCTTATAGCCCTTGGTAACCTCTTTCCTGGTGTGCTGTACCTGGCATTAGCACAATCTGCATTTCTTAAATTATAAGTAGACAGAAAGATGGCATTGAGGGAAAGATTGTTTCATTGCTAAGTGACTTTAAGTTGAAACTTATGGAAATTGTGAGCATGTTAGTGAATAACTCCTATAAATACATATAAATAGTCATGCATTATGAATACAGGTATTTACGCACTTGCACAGTGATCCCAGTGTGTTTAATTACTACTCCATCAGCCTCAAAGACTTATTTCCCAAAGGATAGAGCTATAAATAGCAAGCTGTGTTTTCAGTAATCAGGCAGCAGCTTTGGAGCGGAAATCTAACATTAGGAGACGCAGACTAAGCGCTTGGGAAATACTGACAGACACAAATAACCTGACTGGGCATTTTCCATACTGAAACTATATCTTATAAACACACTGAGGCTATTGTGTTTGTTCGTATTTTTATATTTTTGCTCCTGTTACCATTTGTGTTTATAGAACTGCGGTAAAGTTTGGGCAGCTGTGTATGTTTGATGCAGAGTGCCTGTTTACAACCATTTAAGCATACAGTATATACATTTATATATTTATGTTTGTGCTGTGTGTGTTAATAATTTAAATGAATTAGAACGTCATTTTCTTTTACTATAATCGCCCTTTAATTCGTTTGTAGAACAGTGTTATGCTTATCCCAGGCATTCTTGAATTCACCCAGAGTGTTTGTCTTCGTCACCTACATTGGGAGTTTGTTCCATTAATCAACTACTTTTTCTGTGAAGAAGTCCTTCAGACAAATGTTGGGAGTTATGTATATAGGTACACAGACATGTACATGGGGATTGGCTGCAGGTATACAAAGTAGGTAAAGTTATATAATGTGGCAAAATGTCTATAATTTTACCTCTTGGACTGTTGCCTATGAAACTGTAGATAAGGTCATGTGCTTGTGAGTTGATCGCACCTTAAGCGACATTATTTGAAGATTCTTTTCCTCGGTTGCCTTGCGGTTAATTGAACTTTGACCCAACATGGCTTTATGCAGCACATACTGAGTTCCATTTACCAAGCTGCAATGGTAGCTTGGGAGCCCCAGCATCTCTGGCTCGCTGAGCCTAAAATGCTAGTTAAGTAACAACGGTCTAAAGACTGCTGCTACTTAACATGTCTGCAATTATTTCAATTATCATCGATCTGATCGAGATGATTGACAGCCCCCTTTTTGGTCACACACAAACAGGATGCAGCATTGCAGAGTCAGCAGATTGTGAAATGTTAAATGCAGGCAGTAAACTGCTGCCCGCTAGCCACAAGGCTGGTGGACGAGATTCATAACAATTAAATCTAGTCCACCCGCCTTTTGTTTAGGCACATTTGTATGTGTCTGGGAGTATTGAAGATCTCTTGTGCACTGTATATTACTCACATGAGTAAAAAATGATTAATAGTAAATATGTCCACAGACCCTGTGGATGGAATTGATACTCAGCTGGTATTTTACCAGCTTTGTCAGTATTTTTAAGGTTCATTTCAATATAAACACTACTGAATAAATTTAGAAACAAAGGTAATAGGGTAAAACTTCTAAGTTTGAGGGAATCTATAATAAATGTAAAATGTTTCTGAGCAGCTTTAGTTTCTAAATTATGCTGCATAATTATGTGTACTAATTTACTAAATTGCATGGCTGCTATGTTTTTTCCAAGAAAAATGGCACCCAGCCTGTGGATGAAAATACTAACCTCCTTTAAAAGTGTGGGAACCCCTGAGTTAGAGGGTCAAGTGACCATATGATAGTGATATCACTTCAAGGTTTAATTTATGAATTTATTTCAATTGTCTATTTAAAAACAAAGTAAAAATGCTCCCTGGAGGGGATTTTGACCCCATTCAGGGAAATGGAGCAGTGTGGAGGGGATAGGTGGAGCCTGGGGGGACGGTACTTACTGAGGTGTCGGAAGTTGTTCATCCTCTTTAGCCTCTGCAAACGCAAGGTGAAGTTCGAGTGTATGAGCTTGTGTTTGCTGTGGCCTGAGAGGATGGATAACTTGTTAGAGGAGGTCCAAAGGATGGCTGCGGTGAGATGCACGGCATGGCTTAGGGATTACCTGGCTGCTGCTAAGCTTCCTGGATCTGCGGCGTCGTCTGATGGAGGAGGGCACAGGAACGTCAGGCCGCTGAGGCGGTCGAGACCTCCGGAGCGTTTGTCACCTGATGTCAGCAGTGGCAGGAGGAGTTGTGACGGCGTTGGGCCCCATCAGGCTGGTGGTGAGTCCAGAGGCCGGTCGGTGGGTCGAAGGAGAGGAGCGGAGCGGAGGAGCGGGAACAGAGGGCGGTCCAAGAAGGAGAGGCCGGGAGCACGTGTGAGATGCAAGCGGGGAGTCGCAGGGGAGGAGCGGAGGATCGTGAGCGGATGGTGGCCCAGGAGGCGGATGTCGGTCGCATGGGGGAGACACATGGCCGGAGCGGTGTGGCAGCAGGTAAGACGGCCAGTGGAGGAAGGCTGGGCCTCGATCAGCACATACAGGCTGCAAGGCAGGAGCAGGGGCAGGCCGCAAACATGGAGAGGGTCACGGCGGGGGAGGGATCTCCCCAGGCTTCAAAGGGCAGACGGGAGCAAACGGAGGCAACAGGAGGAAAGAGGGTTAGGAGACAGGAGGGGGACAGGGGGATTAGAGGGAAGGAAATTTTGAATAGAACAGGGAGGAAGAGGGGGGCTACAGATATGGATCAGGTGGGGAAAAAAGGAGGAACGGGATTACAGCTGGCAGGATTAAGCAGAGGGGAATTGATGAAGCAGGGGTGTGTAGAACGGGGTTTAGGGAGCAGCAAAAGGCAGTTAGGGAAGGGAGAGAGAGCGCTGCGCAGGGAGATAGGGTAGCTGTTATCGGTGGTAGGCCAGTAGATAAGACTGCCACGAGGGGGAGAGAGCGGGGCAGAAAGATTGGGTCAGGGATTCACAGAAAAGGGAGGGGAGTAGGGCAGCAGGCAGGGGGAAGTGGAGGGGGTGTGTTTAATGGGTCAATTTTATCCTCTACAGGTATGGGGAGGAGTCAGAGGAGGAGGTGGGCGGTGGGGCAGAGGCTTCTGCAGTACCCGAGAGTCAGGACCTGGATGGGGATGCGCTGTGCTTGGATTACTCATGCAGCGATTTGGACATGGAGGACCCCGGGGAGGGGACATCTGCGGGACCTGTGGGACAACAGCAGGTAGGGGACCTGGCCATGCTGGAACAGTTGATTAGGGTTTTGGCAACAGAGCATAGTGGGCAGAAAGTAAGGGGGGCAGGTAGGTTAGGGGGTGATCATAGGGAAGGGAGTGTCAGGAGAGAGGGGGGGCAGGATAGGGTTTTCACTGTCTCCTCTCTGCAGATACGGCTTCAGGGAAGGGACTCCCTGGTGTGCCACAGCCCACGGAGGTCGCAGACAGGCGGAGGGACAAATCCCGTTTGCCTAGGGAGAGGATGAGGCATAGGATGGACAGGCGGTCCCCTACATGGGGGAGACTGGAGAGAGCTGTTGGCCGAAGTGGAAGAAGGAGGAGGAGGTCAAGGTCTCTGACCCCAAGAAGGGGTGAACACAGGCCCAGGGGGCGCGAAGCCGGGGTGCAGCCTGGGACCAAGGAAGTGGCAAGTGCAGAGGGAACAAGAGCAGCGGGAGCAGCCACGGTGCCCAGGACCACAGGTGAGGGCGTTCCCAAAGCACTGAGTGTGGATGGCAGTGAGCATGGCTTAGGAGTGGTGCAGGGTGCATTGTTGAAGGGCTTAAGGGATTTGCTGGTGCAATTTGAGAAACAGATAGGAGGACAGCAAGGGAACGTGGCAGCAGCGTGGGGGATCGGGGCAGGAGCCGGGGTTGCCACAACGGGAGTAAGCACAGGGACAGGAGGAGGCGGCCAGGTGCAAGGGGTGGCCACAAGGGTGCAGAACAGTGGGAGTAGTGCGGGGGATGTGCTGAAGGTTCTGGAGAGTGCGATGAGGAGGCCGTGCTTGTGCTCGATTGAGCCACTAGGGATACACCTGGTGCAGTAGGTAAAGGAGAAAATATGGAAAAGAGAATTCTTGGAAATATTTTCTCTCCTGCCTTTGGATCAGGTAATGAAGATTAAGGAGGACGCGAAGGACAAAGAAAAGAAGGAGGAAGAAGAGGTACTGTAGCTTTTTGTATTTTGGCCGCGGTGATCAGGGAGAAGTTTCCTGAGCAATGCTCAGCTTTATTTTGCTATTACGATGAGATTGCGGGGGCCTATCGGACATACGGGGGACTAGCGTGGTGGTGCTATGACGAACAGTTTCGGCAGCGTCTAGCAGTGAGGCAAGAAATGAGGTGGGACGATAGGGATATGGGCATTTGGTTGGAGTTAATGACTCCATTGAGGGGGTCTTTTTGGGGCTCCAGTGGAGCTGCGGGAGGAGGAGTGTCCAGTGGTATCACGGGTGGGGGAACGGCGTTGGCCAGTAAGAAAGGCCTCTGTTTCCAATACAATGATGACCAATGCAAATTTGGGAGTAGTTGCAAGTATAAGCATGCCTGCTCAGGTTGCGAAGCGGCCCACCCGTAGGCTAGATGTTTTAAGAAGGGCGGAGGAAGTGGGAAAACAGGGTAGGTTATTCCTAAGGGCCAGGACCCCGGTGAGGGTAACAAGAATGGTGCCATGGTTAGAACGGTTCGCTAAGGTCAGGGGAAAGGTGGGGGATACGGAGCTTTTGCTCACAGGGTTTAGTTCAGGTTTTTGGATCCCATTTGTAGAAGGGGGGGTTTTGAAATTTCAGGTAATTTAAAATCGGCCAGGGAATTCCCAGAGGTGGTCCAAGGGAAATTGGACAAGGAGGTGGCATTGGGAAGGATGGCAGGCCCATTTGCATGCCCTCCCTTCAGGAATTTAAGAGTGTCCCCATTGGGGGTTGTGCCCAAGAAAACAGTGGGGCAGTTCCGGATGATTCACCACCTGTCATACCCGAAGGGAACATCAGTTAATGATGGTATTGACCCAGAGATGACAGCAGTGAAGTATGCCTCTTTTGACAAGGCGGTAGGCTTGGTTAAGGAAGCAGGTGCTGGGGCATTGATGGGGAAAGTGGATGTGGAGACTGCCTTTCGGCTGTTACCGGTACATCCGGTCTGCCATCATTTACTTGTTTTTTCCGGGGTTCTTATTACGTGGACCTCTGCTTACCAATGGGATGCTCCATATCGTGTGCTTACTTTTAGAAGTTCAGCACCTTTGTGGAATGGGTGGTGAGGCAGGCTTCTGGTCTAAAGACTATTGTCCATTATCTAGATGATTTTTTATTCGTTGGTAAGGCACACAACTCGGATTGCGTTCAGTTAATGGAGCAATTTTTTGTGGTGGCGGAGGATTTCGGAATTCCGGTGGCGAATGAAAAAACAGAGGGCCTGGATACGGTTTTGAGTTTTTTGGGCATTGAGATTGATTCCAATGGAATGGAATGCCGTTTGCCGGAGGACAAGTTGGTAGACCTTGCGGGGACCATTGTGGGGGTGATTAGGAGAAGGAAGCTTCAGCTTCATGAGCTGCAGTCCTTGGTGGGCAAGCTTAATTTTGCTTGTAGGATCATCCCGGTGGGGAGGATGTTTTGCAGGAGGCTGTCGCTGGCCTCGGCGGGGGTGAATGATCCTAGGCATTGGATCCATTTGGGGGCCGACCTGAGAGAGGACCTTAAAGTGTGGTTATTGTTCCTGGAGGATTTTAACGGGAGGGCATTGGTTCAGGAGATGGCAATTTCGAACGAGGAACTACACCTGTTTACAGACGCAGCTGGGTCAGTAGGTTTTGGGGCTTATTGTCAAGGTAGTTGGTCTGCGTGGAAGTGGCCCCAGGAGTGGAAGGATGAGGGTCTTACGAAGAATTTGTTTTTTCTGGAACTATTTCCCTTGCTGGTGGCATTGAGGATTTGGCAGGGTTGTTTGCAGGACAGGAGGGTGGTGTTCCACACGGATAATTTAGGTGTGGTATTTGCAATCAACAGGTTGACATCTAGCTCATTGCAGTAGTGCGCCTTCTCAGGTTGTTTGTTTTGGATTGCATGCGAATGAATGTATTATTCCATGCTGTTCATGTGCCAGGTTGTCAGAATGTAATAGCTGATGCTCTTTCTCGATTCCAGTGGGAGAGGTTTCGAGAAGTGGTGCCGGAGGCGGAGGAGGAAGGAATCGGATGTCCACCAGAGCTGTTACAGTTGGAACGTTGGATTTAATCAGAGTGGCCAGGGGAGCGTTAGCTCAAGGTACTTGGGTGGCTTATGTTAGAACTTGGGGACAGTGGCTTGAGGTTTTGAAGGTGAATGGGTTTGAACCTTCAAGAAATGGGTGGATTTGGGGATTGTTGGTGTGGATTGGGGAATGGGGAAGGAAAGGGCTGTCAAAATCAGGGGTGAGAAGGAATGTGGCAGCATTGGGGTTCCTGTTCAAGCTTTTGGGTTGGGAGGATCTAACAAAACTGTTTGTGGTTCAGTTGGTGGTGCGGGGAGTGTGTAAAGGTCAAATGGGTAAAGATAAGAGGCGGCCGGTGGTGTTCGGTAGCTTAATGCAGGTAGTGGGTTTTTTGGGGAAGGTGTGTGATTCAGAGTTCGAGGTCTTGTTGTTCCGGGCCACTTTTGTGTTGGCGTTTTTTGGAGCTTTCTGCATATCAGAGATGGTGGGGGCGAATAAGAAAGATGGGGGGGACTTCAGGTCAGGGACATTTCAATTAAAGAAAAGGTGTTGTGGATTTGGCTTAGGAAGTCCAAGACTGATCAAAAAGGAGTGGGGCGTTGGGTGCAAATTAAGGAAGCAACAAGACAGTGCTACCCGGTGGCTAATATGGTGGCCTTTTTGGAAGTTAGGCCGTCTAGCTTCAAGACGTTATTCATACATAGGGATGGTTCATGCCTATCTCACTTCAATTCTTGACGGTATTCAGACGGGTATTGGCTGGGTTAGGTTATGCTGCGAAAGAGGTTGGCATGCATTCTTTTAGAATAGGTGCTGCTACGGAAGTCGCCAGCTTGGGATAAGCCTTAGCTCGGGTGGGGTTAGCTTGTCTATGACGCGCTGTGGCGGGGGTGCTTGTTTTATATGCTGTAAGTTAAGAAAATGGGGACCTCCCTAAGAGGCGGGAGAGTTTTGGGGGGATTTTTCTGGTGGTAAGCCGGGGGAAGGTTCATCCCTGTGGACAAGCACCTTATGGTTCTCAAGTTAATATGTTTAAGGTTATTGGAATTTGTTTAATTTTATAAACTTATATTTATTAAATACAATAGATATATGAAACTAGAAGCGCTTGTCTCAACCAAATTATGAATAGTAAAAAAAGAGAGAGGAATCAATAAATTTCCGGTAATCTTAATAATAGTACACACTTATGAACTAATCAATTGATCAATGTTCTTACTGATATAAATGTCTGTAATGTCCATAAGCTTTGATTTTATAAAGTGTAGCAAATGTCCTCCAGCGTTACACACTTTGTTTCAGTCACCTTTCAAACTGCTGCTCACAGGGGGTTGGCTGTTTGTCCGGCAGCCGAGTAAAATAATCCAAAGTAGAAAAGATCTGGAGCGCAAAAAGAAAAGGGAACTGCAATAGTGTGAGATCCAACAACACTTTTTATTAGCACGCAATTAAAATCTACTCACAAAATTTCCAAATAAGTCAAGCACATAGCATCAAACATGAAGAGTATTCCGGTGCTTCTCTCACGGCTGTATCCTTGCAAGACTCGGCGTGTGACGTCACCACCCGATCTACTGCCGCGAGATTTCAATCACACCTCTCTACTTCGTCAACTGTCAAACAGTTCAGATTCAAGCATTCGGCGCCTCAACGCGTTTCCCCGCCCCTTCTGGCGGCTTTCTCAAGAGTACCAAATGCTTACAAAAGGCTCCTATTTGTACTGATGCGATACTAGTGCCCCCTGCTGTCAAAAGAGTAGCTCTTCAAATGAAAACTATACTTAATTTGATATTATCCTTTTGTATCAGCTCCGGGCAATACACCAATACATTTTAGTACAAAATATAATACATTATTAGCTCCAACTTAGGCAATAATTATAACATCATATATAGTACATTCAATTGCATCATTCAATATACTTTAAAAACACCTCATTGAATAAAAACATATATTTTTTGGTGATTGACGTTGTGCATAAAAACATTCAATTGTACAATAATTAATATACACCAAGTGTTTTAAAAAATTATTTTAAAATACATTCTAACTGTATGTTAATATGTACACGTCAATCCTATTAAAAAGTTAAAAATAATTAATTCATTTACAGAATTGATTTATAATCTAGATTTTGTGCAAAACATTAAAACATTAAAAGTATTCATTCAAAACAGAGTTAGAATATTTCATTTAAATAAGTTACTTATGTTAAAATAAATAATAAATTATAAACTCTGAAATGTCAAATAACTTTTTAAGGGATGTCCCATACTTCTCTACACCTTTATCACATTTCTAGAGATAGTGAATACTAATAAATTTTTTCAGACACTATATAAACGCTGTAATATCTATATCCACATTCAAACCCTTAGGAGCGAGGGTGCCTAATTTGTGGATCCAAAAGGTTTCCCTCCTTCTCAATTTTAATAAGCGATCACCCCCCATAGGGTCTTTGGGAACAATTTCTATCCCCTTAATGGTCAGACTAGAAGGATCACAATTATGTTTTTCTGCATAATGTCTTGGGACACTATGTTTTAAGAATGATTTTTTAATATTTGCAGAATGTTCACTGAACCTTTTGGATAGAATTCTTTTGGTCCTGCCCACATATTGCAGGCCACACCCACATTCTAATAAATACACTACATACACACTTTTACAGGTGATGAAATTTTTTACTTTAAATTCCTGCCCCGTTGTATTTGATTTAATTATTGATCTTTGTGAGCTAATATTCTTGCACATTGGGCAGCGAGATTTATTGCATTTATATGTTCCATTTAGTTTTAAAAACATTTTTTGGGGGTTAGTTTTCGAGTCTCTATTTGTTTTATTTACATCTCTAAGTTTACTTGGGGCAACTAAATTCTTTAAATTAGTATTCTTTTTAAAAACCAAATTGGGTTTGCTGTCAAGTACTTTATTCAATAATGGATCACTTGTTAGCACCGACCAATATTTATTGAGAACCCCTTTTACTTTGAAGGTGTAGAGAAGTATGGGACATCCCTTAAAAAGTTCTTTGACATTTCAGAGTTTATAATTTATTATTTATTTTAACATAAGTAACTTATTTAAATGAAATATTCTAACTCTGTTTTGAATGAATACTTTTAATGTTTTAATGTTTTGCACAAAATCTAGATTATAAATCAATTCTGTAAATGAATTAATTATTTTTAACTTTTTAATAGGATTGACGTGTACATATTAACATACAGTTAGAATGTATTTTAAAATAATTTTTTAAAACACTTGGTGTATATTAATTATTGTACAATTGAATGTTTTTATGCACAACGTCAATCACCAAAAAATATATGTTTTTATTCAATGAGGTGTTTTTAAAGTATATTGAATGATGCAATTGAATGTACTATATATGATGTTATAATTATTGCCTAAGTTGGAGCTAATAATGTATTATATTTTGTACTAAAATGTATTGGTGTATTGCCCGGAGCTGATACAAAAGGATAATATCAAATTAAGTATAGTTTTCATTTGAAGAGCTACTCTTTTGACAGCAGGGGGCACTAGTATCGCATCAGTACAAATAGGAGCCTTTTGTAAGCATTTGGTACTCTTGAGAAAGCCGCCAGAAGGGGCGGGGAAACGCGTTGAGGCGCCGAATGCTTGAATCTGAACTGTTTGACAGTTGACGAAGTAGAGAGGTGTGATTGAAATCTCGCGGCAGTAGATCGGGTGGTGACGTCACACGCCGAGTCTTGCAAGGATACAGCCGTGAGAGAAGCACCGGAATACTCTTCATGTTTGATGCTATGTGCTTGACTTATTTGGAAATTTTGTGAGTAGATTTTAATTGCGTGCTAATAAAAAGTGTTGTTGGATCTCACACTATTGCAGTTCCCTTTTCTTTTTGCGCTCCAGATCTTTTCTACTTTGGAGTATATTTATTAAATAATTTAATAAATGCGGGCTGCGGCCTTTACACCCACCCCCTTTGTGTTTTGAGTCATTTATTTATTGGCAGAATGTATGCCTATATGGGGTCAATGCTCCCTGGAGGAGAGCATGGACAGAGGGGATTTTGACCCCATTCAGGGAAATGGAGCAGTCTGGAGGGGATAGGTGGAGCCTGGGGGGACGGTACTTAAGGAGGTGCCGGAAGTTGTTCATCCTCTTTAGCCTCTGCAAACGCAAGGGGAAGTCCCCTCCCTCCCCTATTGATAGGCATTTGTTGCAGCTGTGGCGGGGGTGCTTGTTTTATATGCTGTAAGTTAAGAAAACGGGGACCTCCCTGAGATGCGGGAGAGTTTTGGGGGGATGCTCCTGGTGGTAAGCCGGGGGAATGTTCATCCCTGTGGACAAGCACCTTATGGTTCTCAAGTTAATATGTTTAAGGTTATTGGAATTTGTTTAATTTTATAAAGTTATATTTATTAAATAATTTAATAAATGCGGGCTGCGGCCTTTACACCCACCCTCTTTATGTATTGAGTCATTTATTTATCAGCGGCATGTATGCCTATATGGGGTCACAGAAATATATTAATTCAAATCATTATAACTGTTCATTATATTTGTTTTAAAATGAAAGCAGAATTTAAATAAATGAAAAGAAAGAAAGAACCACAATAGCTATATTTATTTTTATGTTATAAACAATCATTGTTTAACATTGTCCTTTCTAATCTCTCACCTCAAAATAAAAATAAAGCTGAAAAAAATCATAAACATTTTAAATAAATACTGGAAGACACATCACAATCACATGCAGGAAAAACAAGGGGATTTGTTTAGCTTTTAAGCCTGACATTCTGTGATTTGGAAACACTTCCCTGTTTCCAAAAAAATATAAAAAATTGTTTTTCTTTAACTTCTATTTAGGTCTCTCTTGATGTCACTTGGCACTAATCCTACACACATATGGGATTGTGCAGCTATTGTAGGACGGGAACAGCTATATATAGATAAAAGGGAGCGGTGCGTACACGTCAAATCCTGGTGTTCAGAGCAGCTTCCTTTATATGATTGACTTTGCTGAAATAGACATAATATTCTAGAATGATGATCACACTATAAAACAGAAGTCCTTAACATTAGTGGAAAATGTGTGTTGTTTTTATTTTATACTTGAACATATGCTAGGACAAGCCAAGGTCTGAAAATAATATGTGGTATCTCTTCCACCCTTATATTTAACAGAAAATTATTAGATAAACAAGACTTAAATAAATACATATACATGTCTCAATAAACAGAAAATATTTTAATCCCATGGGCTTCCAGGGAATATTACAACAGATACTTTTAATCTAAAAATAGAGCAGGAAGAAGATAAGTGACGAGAAGAGGTTAGTCTAATTAAAGGGAATATGTGTGTGTGTGTGTGTTCATATGTATTTATGTATTCGACTGTATATTTACTGTACATATTTAACATTCCACTGTTATTCACTTACAGAATAATGTACTTTTTATTGAAAATACATATTTCTATATGTATCTGTATATTCCTATACCTATATATCTATTCCTGTAGAAATATAGGTATAGATATGTATTTTACATGAGCATTATCATACATATACAGAAATATATTTTTAATAATAAAAAGTACATTATTTCTATGTCAAGAACATACTGCAGGAATGTAAAATATGCGTAATAGCCTTCAGGGTTCGCGATTTAAGTCTAATGCGGTGTCAGGTTAGTGCACATGAAAAATGACTAATCTTCTGGCATGTTCTTTTAAATATTAAATATAAAATATTAAAATATATTAATAATAATTAAAAAATATTATACATACTGTAAGAAAATGATGGTGGCTAATCTTGTCTATTCCAGTAACAGAACCAAACTGGCTCTTCCATACAAAGCAAGTACATGTTGTGGGTAGAGTTTGGCTGCTGAATAACAATTCAAGCAAACAAGGTGATTTAAAGCATTTTCAAATTCACCTAATAGTAATTACAAAATGTTTACTGTCCCTTTAAACGTGCATGCAGCTATGATGGACTCAGTTTTTCATGTCAAATGACAATTTACTAACATTGATGTAAATGCTGCTATTGCCTATGTTAACATATTTTTTTTCTATGTTGCATCTATTAGGGTGTATATGAATATTTAATAATATTTGTGAAAAATTAAGGTTTCTTTGCACTGAAAAATAATAATTTTTTGTTCCTTTGCTTATAGGCCATGTCACTTTCTACTAACTAGAGTGCCACTTCGCACCCAGCCGGTAATTTACCGTCATGGGCTAGATTACGAGTGGAGCACTAACTGTAGCGAGCAAACGACAAGGGGTATTTCATGTCTCATTGCGTGCGCTGGAAGTATTATGAATTGAAAGTAAACTTGTTTGCTTGAGTGCAAGCAAATTTAATACAAACATGATATATATATACATGTCTAAATATATATATATATATGTATGTAAATATATATATATATATATATATATATATATATATATATATATATATGTGTGTGTGTGTATATATATATATATATATATGTGTGTGTGTGTGTGTGTGTAAGAGGAGTGGTATGTGTGGGGGACCTGTATCCTCTTGAAGGAGAAGAGAGGTAGAGAAACACACCACACAAACCAAAGTTGGCGCTGTGTGTGAAGTTAGCTAGAATGTTGATGGGGAATCCTGTAGGAGCAGCTATATATCTCAGAGATTGGAAAGAGGTCCCAACTGAGGGAGGTGAGGGTATCTCTACAGCAGTAAATGGGAGGAAGAGAATGAGAAAAGCGCTAAACAAGGATCTGTTCCCAAATATACTAATTGTAGATTATCTGTATAAATGTATTTGTATTTGTATTAGTATGTACAGATATCTCCAAGAGCCCCTTGATAATAATAATAATAATAAAAAAGAGATCTGTGGTAATGATTAGTATTAGGCCACATACAAAGGTATATTATTAACCAGAATCATGTAGGATATAATCAAATAAACTAGTGTTAAGTAGTAGTTGAAACAAATGATGAAAAGTCCATCCAAAGCATATATTAATGGAACAATAAATAATTAGTTTATCACACTCGATATCCGGTAAGTATTGCACTTACTAGAACAAACCTCAATCGTATGAGGTAAGTTGCCGCCTCTGTAAGTGGGAAACTTCCGAAGATCTGCAGTGACAAAGGAGGCTTGGCCTTGTATTTATTCTTCTCTTCTCAGAGTATGGAGTTGGAATCCAGATTGAAGACTGGTTGTAAGCAGGGCCGCCACTAGAAATTTTGGGGCCCCTGACTTAACCATTGATCAGGGCCCCCCCCCCCCTCCTTTGACATGTGCAATTTTTGACCAAGTGACTAAAACGTATATGCACTTTATTCTTAAATGTCTATTTAAACTTGGAAATGTTGTAAAGGTAGTAACATACACTGAAACACACACACACACACACACACAAGGATTCACATATAGACACTCTAGCAAACACGCAAAGAAACTCAGAAACAGACACCCAAACAGACACTCAGCACTTGTTTAGATTGACCTGACAAGTAATGAGGTAGACTACAGTTTTGTAAAAAAAGGAGATTTAGAAAACAAAATATGGAATTCTGATTATCTTTTTGTAAAGGAAGATGCCAACTAATTGATGACAACAGCATGCAGTGGCTGAAAGGAAGGGCCCTGAACGGCCTAAACAATAATTTAAAGGTTTAATGGTAGATTGGTGACTTCCAGAAAGGTCTCACTCTCAAAGTCTGTAGAAAGATGTGAATAATCAGTAGTAAGGTCAAAATGTCATAAAAAGGAACAGACAATAGACACACACACACACACACAAACTCAAACTTGCACATACACCCAAGGAAACACCAACAGAGACAGCCTCAGAAAACACACAAAGACATACACACACACACACAGACAGACACAGAAAACACAGAAAGACATACATACACACCCTCACTGAGACATCCACAGAAAACACACAAAGACATACACACACCCTCACAGAGACACCCACAGAAAATACACACCCTCACAGAGACATCCACAAAAAACACAGACATACACACACACACCCTTACAGAGACATCCACAGAAAACACAGACATACACACCCACCCTCACAGAGGCATCCAGAGAAAATACACAAAGACAAACACACGCCCACCCTCACAGAGACACCCATAGGAAAGCTCAAAGACATATGCACACACCCTCACAGACATCCACAGAAAATGCACAAAGACATACACACCCACCCTCACAGAGATACCAACAGAAAAAAATACATACACACTCATAGAGACACAAACCAAAGCACAAAGACATAAACACAGACACCCACAGAAACACTCATAGGAGGAAACATTTATGCACCTTGCATCCCCTAAATCAACAGTGTGTCACATGCATGATAAAAAAAATGCAGAAATTAAGAGTTCACTTTTTAAAGAATCATATTTGTAAATGTGAAATCAAAAATAGTTCTGTTCTGTGAATTCAAAATTGTACATTAATGATCTGGGTAGATGGCTGGATGAAGAAAAGTACTTTTAAAAGGTTGACCATATGTTTGTTTGATATTTTCCCCATTTTCCCCAACCAAGAGCACCACTTCAAATATAGTGTACAAATGTTCCCATCTGTCAGCTGTACTTGTGGATTTTGAAAATGCTGTACTCTATATGGTCTTGGTGGAACCATAAGCTGTGGTACTCATACCATTAGATCTGGTTAAATGTAGGATTTTAGCTTGTTGGTATGCATTTCAAAATTGAGTCAGCTGTAGAGTAAACTGAACAGTTTTAAGTTAACCTGTCTCATTTCCAACACTGAGCAATCAGTCTGAGAGTATAACATGTTATGCAGATGTAAAAATCTTAGATAAAAATGCCTCCTTGTATCTGGAAAGTCCTTGCATAAAGGGGCAGTAAACTGGAATGTAATATATATCATTTGTGTATTGAAGAGGAAACATTTCTGCATGGTTTTAAATATAGAATTTCTACAGCATTGTCAAATAATCATAAATACACTGATGCTAAAAAAATGTGTTTTTATGGACCCCTGGCCCCACCATACAACTACTACCACACTGAAGTTACAATCTTAAATTGCAAAAAGAAATAAAAAAACATTTTTTTTTAGTTCTTGCCTCATGGGGCCCCCCTAGCCCATTGGGCCCCTGACAGGAGTCACCCCTGTCACCCCCTGATGGCGGCCCTGGTTGTAAGTACTCTCCAAAGTTCCAGCAGATTTATGCAGAATGAAAAGCAGAAGAAAAATACATAGTATAAAACTGTTTATTTTAAATAAAAAATATAAAAACAGACATATAGCCACTCACATTAAAAGTCCTCAAACATATGAGGCATGTAAAACACACTTAATAGTAGCCTGTGACTCAAGAACTGTGTATGTAGGAAACAGGAGATGCTGTGTCTCAATCAGAAGTGAACAGTTCCCTACCATAAGCAGATGATAGTTCCGTGATTAAACACAAACTAGATAAGTATTTCAAATTTGCAAATATTTTGCACAGTCCACGATGTATAGATTGTATAAAAATATATTCCAAATGGAGCAATAAATAGTCCCTTACGCGTTTCAAAGGTGTATTTTTCCTTCTTCTTAAGAGGGTGTTCATGCTGAATCTATCTCCTATACTCGTATTTAAAAGCCGGGCGGCGGCACCCCCCTAAAGTTCAATAGCTGGACATGATTGGACTGAGTATCTGTCCATCATCTTGTCTACCCAGAGCGTAATGTGCCCAGTGGTGAACGTGCTCAGGTAGTGGTTTGTCTAAAGGGTGACGTCAAGCGTTTTTGCGTGTGTACACAACTACGTAACATACGTCTAGACCTAAGGTTTCTTATGCAGTTGCTATGGTTACGTTGAATGTTTACATAAATGCGTTATATACGGAGGCTGCTCGTTTGTATATCATTGTTATGGTAACATAATTTGGGATTAAGTCGTTACCATAAAGCGTGCAGATTACTGAAGTCTGTTTCAGACGTGAACATTATAATTGTGATATCCTTTTATTTGTGCAGTAAGTCTGATTGATTAAATAATATATCTAGACCAGAAAGCAATCTGTTTCTTTGCATATTATAACTGGTTTGAGATCCAAATGTAATCAAATCCATAGGGAATTGATTAAGATGTTCCAATAGTTACATATCGTATCTGAACTTAAAACATTTTTACAACAAAAGTCTTTTTATATATTAAATGATGATCTGGATTGTTTTTTACTCAAATATCAGATTACAAAAAGTTCTATCATTATTATGACTCGGTCTACACTTATATTGTGCAAATGTAATTTTGTAATTATTTTTTGTTCTTATTTTCCAATTGACTGTATTAGTTCATATTCACGTATACGTCAAAAAACTGAGTGAGTAGTAGTAATGCAGTAATTTAACATATGTAATTATATGCAAGTACCAATATTGTCTGGGTATGAAACAATTCAATCATCATTTATATCATATATATTTTTTAGGTATTTTTGTTTTTCACTTCTCAGTAATAATTAATGCACATACATTTTTTAAACAAGTTCCATTAGAGTCTGGGTTAAAAAACAATTCAATCAACATTTTTAGTTTTTTTTGTGTGTCCCTTAACTATGTCATTTCATGTTCATATATACACACACACACATTTGTATGTCTAATAAGGAGAGTCACAGAAATTCTTCATTGCTATATTGCATCTTAAGGAGTGATAAGGACTGGTAAGGTGTTTAGAAAAGGGGGGGGGGGGAGAGGGGGGGTTGTAGTTATTAAAATAGAGTCAAAGACAAATAGACTTATCTATGTTACTTAGGTTTATAATTTTGTTTAGTTGGATATATGAAGTATATGGAAGAATATATATACATATATATTCCCCCTCATTCTAGGAAAGCCGCAAGGTCGATATCCTTATTTAGTAGTTCGTCCTATATATTGCAATTTACAACTACATTCTAGAAGGTATACAACGAAATCGGTTTAGCAATTAGTCAATGTGGTGATATTGTGTGCTTTGTTAATGGAAGTTGAAATTATTTGTTTGGTAGTTTTATTGCCATTATAATGGTGTATGAATGTTACACAATTTAACCTATTGCATTTGAAGAAACCTATACTATTTGATCCCAACCAATTGCCTTTGGTTGTATCCTTTTCTTTAGTCTTTAGCTTACTTGGGGCTAGTATGGATTTGAGATTCTTGTTTTTTCTGTATATTATTTGTGGTTTTTTGTCTCCAATTTCTTTTAGTAATGGGTCTTTGGTTAGTACATGCCAGTGTTTTTTAATAATTTGTTCAATTTCACTTGCACCTGTATTAAAAGTGGTTATGAAAGTCACCCCTATGTTCTTCCTCTTATTCTTATTCTTGGGATTCCACAAAGTTTGCTCCTATCCATCTTTTTTACCTTTTCATAGGCAGTTCTTAGATTTTGTTCTTTGTAGCCCTTGTGTAATAGTTTAGTTGTTAGAGATTTGGATTCTTCCTCGAAGTCGCTAATCTTTGAGCAGTTTCTTCTTAATCTCTGGTATTGCCCAAATGGGATGTTATTTATCCAATTTGGGTGATGCCCACTCTTGGCATTAAGGTAACTATTACTGTCAGTTGGTTTCTTGTAAAGTCTGGTCAGAATTTTATTATTTTCTGCAAATAAAATTGTTGAGGAACTCAATTTCTACAGTTTTTTTCTGTGAAGCTAAGATTAAAGTCGTTTTGGTTTATATATGATACGAAATCTTTTAATTCTGTATCATCACCACTCCATATGACAATGATGTCATCTATGAAGCGGGCCCATGTCACTATTTTAGACATGAAAGGGTTGTTGTTCCAGATATAGGTATCTTCCCATAGACCCATGTACAGATTGGTGTAGCTAGGGGCAAATTTGGTCCCCATAGCTGTGCCGCCAATCTGTACATAGAAGTCATTATTGAATTTGAATTTTTTTTTTTTCTAAAATGAATCTTATTGATTCCGTTATAAACTCCTTCTTATTTTCCTGAAGGTTGGTGATCTTATTGAGCCAGTATTTAATTGCTTCAATACCTTGGTGATGGGGTATGTTAGTGTATAGTGCACTCACATCTAGTGTGAGTCATTTGTAATTTAGTTTCCATTCTATGTTGGTTAGTTTTTCTATAACGTGTGGTGTCTCCCTAATGTATGCTTTCACGGTTGGTACTAATGGTTGTAAATAAGAATCTACAAATTCTGATAATTTGGTTGTCAAAGACCCTATGCCCGAGATGATTGGTCTACCTGGTGGATTCTGCTGGTCTTTATGAATTTTTGGTAGATGGTAAAAGGTTGCTACCTTCGGTGTGTCTTGTGTTAGAAATTTCATCTCCTGTTCATTTAGTACCCCTTCAAATTTTGCCGTATCTAGATGGCTCTTATATAATTTTAGAAAAGATTGTGTGGGATCACTTTGTATTCTCTTGTATGTTTTCTCATCAGTTAGTAGTCTCTCTGCTTCTTGAATATACGTTATTCTGTCCTGAATAACGATACTACCTCCTTTGTCTGCCTCTCTTATTGTAATCTCTGTATTGTCCTTAAGTTGTTTTATGATATTATTTTCTTTTCTAGTTAGATTGTCATGTTTCATCTTGTGTTCACTGCACATTTTATATAGATCATCTTGTACAAGTTGAGAAATGACCAGAATATGGTATCATTTGGATTGTGTGGGAAAGAAGGTAGATGAAGGTTTGAACTTAGTGTGGGGACCAAAACAAATTTTGTTTGAATCCTCTATTGTTACATCTACTTGGCTATCTTTCATTTCACCTTCTATGAATAGTTGTTCTAAGTTAATTAAAGATTCTAAGTCTTGATCATCTAAATCTCTTGCATTGGTATTTTCCATATTTTTAATACGTTCCTTCTTTATTTTTTAGAAGTGTCTATATAGAGTCAATTTTCTTATAAACTTATGTGTATCTATAAATAATTCAAAGGCATTTGGGCCTCTTTTGGGGGCAAAAGTTAGACCCTTCCGGTGTATGTTATTTTCTGTCTCTGTTAATACTTTAGTAGAAAGGTTAAAAATGTGGATACAGTTTTCTCTTTCTATTACATCTTTGTTGATCTTATCCCTTTTTGTTTTTTTGAGTTGGATCATTCTTCCTGCTCTGCACCCTCTTCTTCTTCTCCGCTTCCTCTTTTTGTGGATTTGTTTTTTGTCTCCAAAATGGAGTTGTTGGTATTTCTAGTTGTATCTGAGAGTCTTTCTGTGGATGATTCGTATATTGCTGTCTTGGAATCTGTTGTTGATAGTGTTGGTTCCTGTTCTGATGGAGTTTTGGGTTGTGATGATGTTGATAAGAGTGTTGGAGTCTTGGTGATATTTGTTTGCGATGGTCTAAAAAATGTGACTCATTGAAAGAGTTATAGTTTCCATGGTGATAACTATTATGGTAAGCATCCTTATGTGTATAGTTATGCATATTATTCCTATTTCTATTATGAATGAATCTGTGTGGTATATATGTGTATTTCTGTTTTGTAAATGTTGGATCTTTAGACTTGGTTTTAGTACTGCTGGGGTGTGTATTTATCTGGTGTGTATGGTTAATAAAGGTCCTGTAGTCAGTATTAGTTGAAAAATGTGGTGAATAAATATCCTCAAAGAGATCGTCCTTATGATTTGTTTGTGGATCTTCTATGTCCCTTGGTGTGGCATTATTAGTTGGTGGTAGACCTATTTGGTGTGATATTAAATTATTCTCTGTTTTGTTTATCTTCATGAGTTGATAGTCCCTTCTAAATTTATCTTTCTTTTTGTTATCCACCTGGCTTTCAAATCTCTTGATCTTATTTCTATTTTCTGTGTCAAGTTCTTTATAGTAGACATTCCCCTTAAAAAGATTTAGTTTATGTCGAATATCAGTAATTTGTTCTGTAAAGGTTTTAACTTTCTTAGGCCTAGATTTGGAGTTTGGCGGTAGCCGTGAAAACCAGCGTTAGAGGCTCCTAACGCTGGTTTTAGGCTACCGCCGGTATTTGGAGTCACTCAAAATAGGGTCTAACGCTCACTTTTCAGCCGCGACTTTTCCATACCGCAGATCCCCTTACGTAAATTGCGTATCCTATCTTTTCAATGGGATTTTTATAACTCCGGTATTTAGAGTCGTTTCTGAAGTGAGCGTTAGACATCTAACGACAAAACTCCAGCCGCAGGAAAAAAGTCAGTAGTTAAGAGCTTTCTGGGCTAACGCCGGTTTATAAAGCTCTTAACTACTGTGCTCTAAAGTACACTAACACCCATAAACTACCTATGTACCCCTAAACCGAGGCCCCCCCACATCGCCGACACTCGAAAAAATTTTTTAACCCCAAATCTGCCGACCGCCACCTACGTTATACTTATGTACCCCTAATCTGCTGCCCCTAACACCGCCGACCCCGATATTATATTTATTAACCCCTAACCTGCCCCCCACAACGTCGCCTCCACCTGCCTACACTTATTAACCCCTAATCTGCCGACCGCAAAGCGCCGCCACCTACGTTATCCTTATGTACCCCTAATCTGCTGCCCCTAACACCGCCGACCCCTATATTATATTTATTAACCCCTAATCTGCCCCCCTCAACGTCGCCTCCACCTGCCTACACTTATTAACCCCTAATCTGCCGACCGGACCTGAGCGCTACTATAATAAAGTTATTAACCCCTAATCCGCCTCACTAACCCTATAATAAATAGTATTAACCCCTAATCTGCCCTCCCTAACATCGCCGACACCTAACTTCAATTATTAACCCCTAATCTGCCGACCGAATCTCGCCGCTATTCTAATAAATGTATTAACCCCTAAAGCTAAGTCTAACCCTAATACTAACACCCCCCTAAGTTAAATATAATTTAAATCTAATGAAATTAATTAACTCTTATTAAATAAATTATTCCTATTTAAAGCTAAATACTTACCTGTAAAATAAACCCTAATATATCTACAATATAAATTATAATTATATTATAGCTATTTTAGGATTTATATTTATTTTACAGGTAACTTTGTATTTATTTTAACCAGGTACAATAGCTATTAAATAGTTAAGAACTATTTAATAGCTAAAATAGTTAGAATAATTACAAATTTACCTGTAAAATAAATCCTAACCTAAGTTACAAATAAACCTAACACTAGACTATCAATAAATTAATTAAATAAAATACCTACAATTACCTACAATTAACCTAACACTACACTATCAATAAATTAATTAAATACAATTGCTACAAATAAATATAATTAAATAAACTAGCTAAAGTACAAAAAATAAAAAAGAACTAAGTTACAAAAAATAAAAAAATATTTACAAACATAAGAAAAATATTACAACAATTTTAAACTAATTACACCTACTCTAAGCCCCCTAATAAAATAACAAAGCCCCCCAAAATAAAAAAATGCCCTACCCTATTCTAAATTACTAAAGTTCAAAGCTCTTTTACCTTACCAGCCCTGAACAGGGCCCTTTGCGGGGCATGCCCCAAGAAATACAGCTCTTTTGCCTGTAAAAAAAACATACAATACCCAAGCCCCCCAACATTACAACCCACCACCCACATACCCCTAATCTAACCCAAACCCCCCTTAAATAAACCTAACACTAAGCCCCTGAAGATCATCCTACCTTGTCTTCACCTCACCGGGTATCACACCGATCCGTCCAGAAGAGCTCCTCCGATGTCCTGATCCAAGCCCAAGCGGGGGGCTGAAGAGGTCCATGATCCGGCTGAAGTCTTTATCCAAACGGGGCAGAAGAGGTCTTCCATCCGATTGAAGTCTTCATCCAAGCGGCATCCATCCGGAGCGAAGCGGCAGCATCCTGAAGACCTCCACCGCGGAACATCCATCCTGGCCGACGACTGAACGACGAATGACGGTTCCTTTAAATGACGTCATCCAAGATGGCGTCCCTCGAATTCCGATTGGCTGATAGGATTCTATCAGCCAATCGGAATTAAGGTAGGAATATTCTGATTGGCTGATGGAATCAGCCAATCAGAATCAAGTTCAATCCGATTGGCTGATCCGATCAGCCAATCAGATTGAGCTCGCATTCTATTGGCTGTTCCGATCAGCCAATAGAATGCAAGCTCAATCTGATTGGCTGATTGGATCAGCCAATCGGATTGAACTTGATTCTGATTGGCTGATTCCATCAGCCAATCAGAATATTCTTACCTTAATTCCGATTGGCTGATAGAATCCTATCAGCCAATCGGAATTCGAGGGACGCCATCTTGGATGACGTCATTTAAAGGAATAAAAGGATAAATCCATCCACCAATAAAAAAGTGCTGTCCAGAGTACTGAAACAAAAAAAAAAAGCTTAGAGGGGGCGGAGCTTAGCCACGCTGGACGATGGCTGCTTTTTGTTAGAGCTCCTATCTCCCTTCCCGGCAAATATAGCTCTAAAAGCATGTAATGGACTCTCATTTTTCCCCTTAACCTTCCTCTGGGACCCTTGAAGCTCCCCCATCCCCTTCTGCACTGCTTCCTGGCTCTACATATGCGACAGAGGGTTGCTGACAGCGGCGGAGCTCTGGGGGATTAGCAGCGGGCAGCTCCTGTACCACACTCTCTACCAACTTTACCGGATCCCCCCGACCGCACATACCCGGAGCTCGCCACCTGTCTGGGTCAACCCAACACCGGTAAAAGACTTCAGTGACTGGCGGTGGATCACTTACTTAAGCTCCGTGCACGCTGTGCTCATCGCGACTCTCCCGGCCGCCATCTTGCCTCCACGTGGCCGCCCGCTCTCACTTCTCCTTAGGCTGGCCACAGGACAGTTCGGGTCAAGAATAATCTGGCGAAAACCTGAGACACAATAGTGAGTACCTTACCTTTATTTTACATCGGGGGCCTGCATCACCAGACCGGGGACACAAATCCCCAGAACAGCAATCCCTTGCACAGTACAACACAGCGGGAGGCCTGCACATTGGGACAGGGGGATCCTCGGGCACAAATTTGAAGTAAGCAGATTAATCTGGGGACATATATAACTTTTTTTTTTTTAAATAATTTTTAGTAATTTTGAACAATGTATAACAATAATTGGGGACTCTCAGGACCCCTGCATTTTTTAGTACATAACATAAAAGTGCTTGAGAATGGAAAAATACAACGGAAACATTCAAGTTTCAAAGACAGAAGTCGGTACATTTCCAAGCAATTATCAAAGGAGGGTGAGAGGGGGGGGGAGGAGGGGCTCATCTATAAGGGTGGGAGAGGGGGGAGAAGTTCTTACCGGGGGTCGCCTGAGGTGGACGAAACATGGATTCTTATACTCTAACCTGGGGAAGCCATGTAGTGTCATGTGTGTCTGTCCAGTCAGCCCAAACCATTTCAAAAAGGTCACTTCTATCCAAACTATAGAATAAGTCTTTTTCCATAGCGTGTAAGTAGGCCATTGTTTTGAGAATATCAGGCCAACTAGGGGGAGATGCCTTCTTCCAATATCTGGCAATATTAGTTTTAACTGATGACAGGAGATAAACACAGAAAATCTGCTGATGTTT
This sequence comes from Bombina bombina, assembly GCF_027579735.1. Lineage (NCBI taxonomy): Eukaryota > Metazoa > Chordata > Amphibia > Anura > Bombinatoridae > Bombina > Bombina bombina. Next base: position 612,131,452 of record NC_069499.1, on the reverse strand, counting down.
ACGAAGGACGTGCAAGTTTTGGTGTAGAAGTGCAGTGGCAGGGCTTTTGGGTAGCTGAATCCTAAGAGCAGACAGAGTGCGGAAGCATGTGTTCCACAGGGGAGTCAACCTAGGGCATTCCCACCAAATGTGAAGCATGTTTCCCTGGGAGCCGCATTCCTTCCGGCATTGTGGAGAAGATGTCGGAAACATCTTAGATAGCCGTGTGGGGACCAGATACCATTGAGAAATGACTTTATAATGGGTTTCGAACATTGTCACACAGTGCAATGATTTTTTGGTTAAGGTGAGGGACCCCTGCCAAGCATTAGCCGAGATTCGAGAGTGAAGGATAGCGTCCCACTTAAGCAAGTGTGGGGCCAGGTCTGGGGGCACAGTTCCATCAAGCAGACTATAATGTCTCGAAAGAGGTTTATGGAGTCTACGCCCTCCTCTCCACACAGACTCCCATGGGGTAAGCTGACGTGGAGCAGAGGGGAAAAATCCCCAGCTAGAGAGGAAACTCTTAATCCTAGTAAACTCGAATAGGAGGTAGGACGGAATGTCTTCACGAGGTCTGTCCTTAGACAACGAGAGATATCCGTCGTCGCTGGTCTCTGACCAAAAGTCTGAAACTTGCTTTACGCCTAACCTAGCCCACGTATTGGGGTGTGTTTCTGCGAGGCCTGTGAAGAGGCCTGGAATAGAGGTGATCGGGGAGGGGTGTGGCGCAATCAGTTTACGGTGCCGAATCTTATCCCAGATTGCCAGGCACTCCTCTCCACCCCTACTCCCTCTCCCCACCCCGCTCCCTTCCCCCTCCAATTTTACTCTCCTCCCCCCCTCCTTTATCACAACAAGTGACATGCCTTTTAGAATTAATACTTAATAAATTCTACACTTTTACAAGCCGGACAGGGAGATAACATAATTTATGTAAGAACTTACCTGATAAATTCATTTCTTTCATATTAACAAGAGTCCATGAGCTAGTGACGTATGGGATATACATTCCTACCAGGAGGGGCAAAGTTTCCCAAACCTTAAAATGCCTATAAATACACCCCTCACCACACCCACAAATCAGTTTAACGAATAGCCAAGAAGTGGGGTGATAAGAAAAAGTGCGAAGCATATAAAATAAGGAATTGGAATAATTGTGCTTTATAAAAAAAAATCATAACCACCACAAAAAAGGGTGGGCCTCATGGACTCTTGTTAATATGAAAGAAATGAATTTATCAGGTAAGTTCTTACATAAATTATGTTTTCTTTCATGTAATTAACAAGAGTCCATGAGCTAGTGACGTATGGGATAATGACTACCCAAGATGTGGATCTTTCCACACAAGAGTCACTAGAGAGGGAGGGATAAAATAAAGACAGCCAATTCCTGCTGAAAATAATCCACACCCAAAATAAAGTTTAACAAAAAACATAAGCAGAAGATTCAAACTGAAACCGCTGCCTGAAGAACTTTTCTACCAAAAACTGCTTCAGAAGAAGAAAATACATCAAAATGGTAGAATTTAGTAAAAGTATGCAAAGAAGACCAAGTTGCTGCTTTGCAGATCTGGTCAACCGAAGCTTCATTCCTAAACGCCCAGGAAGTAGATACTGACCTAGTAGAATGAGCTGTAATTCTTTGAGGCGGAGTTTTACCCGACTCAACATAGGCAAGATGAATTAAAGATTTCAACCAAGATGCCAAAGAAATGGCAGAAGCTTTCTGGCCTTTCCTAGAACCGGAAAAGATAACAAATAGACTAGAAGTCTTACGGAAAGATTTCGTAGCTTCAACATAATATTTCAAAGCTCTAACAACATCCAAAGAATGCAATGATTTCTCCTTAGAATTCTTAGGATTAGGACATAATGAAGGAACCACAATTTCTCTACTAATGTTGTTGGAATTCACAACTTTAGGTAAAAATTCAAAAGAAGTTCGCAACACCGCCTTATCCTGATGAAAAATCAGAAAAGGAGACTCACACGAAAGAGCAGATAATTCAGAAACTCTTCTAGCAGAAGAGATGGCCAAAAGGAACAAAACTTTCCAAGAAAGTAATTTAATGTCCAATGAATGCATAGGTTCAAACGGAGGAGCTTGAAGAGCTCCCAGAACCAAATTCAAACTCCAAGGAGGAGAAATTGACTTAATGACAGGTTTTATACGAACCAAAGCTTGTACAAAACAATGAATATCAGGAAGAATAGCAATCTTTCTGTGAAAAAGAACAGAAAGAGCAGAGATTTGTCCTTTCAAAGAACTTGCGGACAAACCCTTATCCAAACCATCCTGAAGAAATTGTAAAATTCTCGGTATTCTAAAAGAATGCCAAGAAAAATGATGAGAAAGACACCATGAAATATAAGTCTTCCAGACTCTATAATATATCTCTCGAGATACAGATTTACGAGCCTGTAACATAGTATTAATCACGGAGTCAGAGAAACCTCTATGACCAAGAATCAAGCGTTCAATCTCCATACCTTTAAATTTAAGGATTTCAGATCCGGATGGAAAAAAGGACCTTGTGACAGAAGGTCTGGTCTTAACGGAAGAGTCCATGGCTGGCAAGATGCCATCCGGACAAGATCCGCATACCAAAACCTGTGAGGCCATGCCGGAGCTATTAGCAGAACAAACGAGCATTCCCTCAGAATCTTGGAGATTACTCTTGGAAGAAGAACTAGAGGCGGAAAGATATAGGCAGGATGATACTTCCAAGGAAGTGATAATGCATCCACTGCCTCCGCCTGAGGATCCCGGGATCTGGACAGATACCTGGGAAGTTTCTTGTTTAGATGAGAGGCCATCAGATCTATCTCTGGGAGCCCCCACAATTGAACAATCTGAAGAAATACCTCTGGGTGAAGAGACCATTCGCCCGGATGCAACGTTTGGCGACTGAGATAATCCGCTTCCCAATTGTCTACACCTGGGATATGAACCGCAGAGATTAGACAGGAGCTGGATTCCGCCCAAACCAAAATTCGAGATACTTCTTTCATAGCCAGAGGACTGTGAGTCCCTCCTTGATGATTGATGTATGCCACAGTTGTGACATTGTCTGTCTGAAAACAAATGAACGATTCTCTCTTCAGAAGAGGCCAAAACTGAAGAGCTCTGAAAATTGCACGGAGTTCCAAAATATTGATCGGTAATCTCACCTCCTGAGATTCCCAAACTCCTTGTGCCGTCAGAGATCCCCACACAGCTCCCCAACCTGTGAGACTTGCATCTGATGAAATTACAGTCCAGGTCGGAAGAACAAAAGAAGCCCCCTGAATTAAACGATGGTGATTTGTCCACCACGTTAGAGAGTGTCGAACAATCGGTTTTAAAGATATTAATTGAGATATCTTCGTGTAATCCCTGCACCATTGGTTCAGCATACAGAGCTGAAGAGGTCGCATGTGAAAACGAGCAAAGGGGATCGCGTCCGATGCAGCAGTCATAAGACCTAGAATTTCCATGCATAAGGCTACCGAAGGGAATGATTGTGACTGAAGGTTTCGACAAGCTGTAATCAATTTTAGACGTCTCTTGTCTGTTAAAGACAGAGTCATGGACACTGAATCTATCTGGAAACCCAGAAAGGTTACCCTTGTTTGAGGAATCAAAGAACTTTTTGGTAAATTGATCCTCCAACCATGATCTTGAAGAAACAACACAAGTCGATTCGTATGAGACTCTGCTAAATGTAAAGACGGAGCAAGTACCAAGATATCGTCCAAATAAGGAAATACCACAATACCCTGTTCTCTGATTACAGACAGAAGGGCACCGAGAATCTTTGTGAAAATTCTTGGAGCTGTAGCAAGGCCAAACGGTAGAGCCACAAATTGGTAATGCTTGTCTAGAAAAGAGAATCTCAGGAACTGATAATGATCTGGATGAATCGATCCTTACATAACGATTCAATAATTTTAGATCCAGAACTGGTCTGAAGGAATTCTCCTTCTTTGGTACAATGAAGAGATTTGAATAAAACCCCATCCCCTGTTCCGGAACTGGAACTGGCATAATTACTCCAGCCAACTCTAGATCTGAAACACAATTCAGAAATGCTTGAGCTTTCACTGGATTTACTGGGACATGGGAAAGAAAAAATCTCTTTGCAGGAGGTCTCATCTTGAAACCAATTCTGTACCCTTCTGAAACAATGTTCTGAATCCAAAGATTGTGAACAGATTTGATCCAAATTTCTTTGAAAAAACGTAACCTGCCCCCTACCAGCTGAACTGGAATGAGGGCCGTACCTTCATGTGAACTTAGAAGCAGGCTTTGCCTTTCTAGCAGGCTTGGATTTATTCCAGACTGGAGATGGTTTCCAAACTGAAACTGCTCCTGAGGACGAAGGATCAGGCTTTTGTTCTTTGTTGAAACGAAAGGAACGAAAACGATTGTTAGCCCTGTTTTTACCTTTAGATTTTTTATCCTGTGGTAAAAAAGTTCCTTTCCCACCAGTAACAGTTGAAATAATAGAATCCAACTGAGAACCAAATAATTTGTTTCCCTGGAAAGAAATGGAAAGTAGAGTTGATTTAGAAGCCATATCAGCATTCCAAGTCTTAAGCCATAAAGCTCTTCTGGCTAAGATAGCCAGAGACATAAATCTAACATCAACTCTAATAATATCAAAAATGGCATCACAGATGAAATTATTAGCATGCTGGAGAAGAATAATAATATCATGAGAATCACGATTTGTTACTTGTTGCGCTAGAGTTTCCAACCAAAAAGTTGAAGCTGCAGCAACATCAGCCAATGATATAGCAGGTCTAAGAAGATTACCTGAACATAGATAAGCTTTTCTTAGAAAAGATTCAATTTTTCTATCTAAAGGATCCTTAAACGAGGTACCATCTGACGTAGGAATGGTAGTACGTTTAGCAAGGGTAGAAATAGCCCCATCAACTTTAGGAATTTTGTCCCAAAATTCTAACCTGTCAGGCGGAACAGGATATAATTGCTTAAAACGTTTAGAAGGAGTAAATGAATTACCCAATTTATCCCATTCCTTAGCAATTACTGCAGAAATAGCATTAGGAACAGGAAAGACTTCTGGAATAACCGCAGGAGCTTTAAAAACCTTATCCAAACGTATAGAATTAGTATCAAGAGGACTAGAATCCTCTATTTCTAAAGCAATTAGTACTTCTTTAAGTAAAGAGCGAATAAATTCCATCTTAAATAAATATGAAGATTTATCAGCATCAATCTCTGAGACAGAATCCTCTGAACTAGAAGAGTCCAAAGAATCAGAATGATGGTGTTCATTTAAAAATTCATCTGTAGAGAGAGAAGATTTAAAAGACTTTTTACGTTTACTAGAAGGAGAAATAACAGACAAAGCCTTCTTTATGGATTCAGAAACAAAATCTCTTATGTTATCAGGAACATTCTGCACCTTAGATGTTGAGGGAACTGCAACAGGCAATGGTACATCACTAAAGGAAATATTATCTGCTTTAACAAGATTGTCATGACAATTAATACAAACAACAGCTGGAGAAATAGCTACCAAAAGTTTACAGCAGATACACTTAGCTTTGGTAGATCCAGCAGGCAGTGGTTTTCCTGTAGTATCTTCTGGCTCAGATGCAACGTGAGACATCTTGCAATATGTAAGAGAAAAAACAACATATAAAGCAAAATAAATCAAATTCCTTATAAGACAGTTTCAGGAATGGGAAAAAAATGCCAAACATCAAGCTTCTAGCAACCAGAAGCAAATGAAAATGAGACTGAAATAATGTGGAGACAAAAGCGACGCCCATATTTTTTGGCGCCAAATAAGACGCCCACATTATTTGGCGCCTAAATGCTTTTGGCGCCAAAAATGACGCCACATCCGGAACGCCGACATTTTTGGCGCAAAATAACGTCAAAAAATGACGCAACTTCCGGCGACACGTATGACGCCGGAAACGGAAATGAATTTTTGCGCCAAAAAAATCCGCGCCAAAAATGACGCAATAAAATGAAGCATTTTCAGCCCCCGCGAGCCTAACAGCCCACAGGGAAAAAAGTAAAATTTTTGAGGTAAGACAAAATATGATAATTTAAAGCATAATCCCAAATATGAAACTGACTGTCTGGAAATAAGGAAAGTTGAACATTCTGAGTCAAGGCAAATAAATGTTTGAATACATATATTTAGAACTTTATAAATAAAGTGCCCAACCATAGCTTAGAGTGTCACAGAAAATAAGACTTACTTACCCCAGGACACTCATCTACATGTTTGTAGAAAGCCAAACCAGTACTGAAACGAGAATCAGTAGAGGAAATGGTAAATATAAGAGTATATCGTCGATCTGAAAAGGGAGGTAAGAGATGAATCTCTACGACCGATAACAGAGAACCTTATGAAATAGACCCCGTAGAAGGAGATCACTGCATTCAATAGGCAATACTCTCCTCACATCCCTCTGACATTCACTGCACGCTGAGAGGAAAACCGGGCTCCAACTTGCTGCGGAGCGCATATCAACGTAGAATCTAGCACAAACTTACTTCACCACCTCCCTTGGAGGCAAAGTTTGTAAAACTGATTTGTGGGTGTGGTGAGGGGTGTATTTATAGGCATTTTAAGGTTTGGGAAACTTTGCCCCTCCTGGTAGGAATGTATATCCCATACGTCACTAGCTCATGGACTCTTGTTAATTACATGAAAGAAACTTCTTTCTTAATCGTACCCTAGACAGGAGTTCTTCTTTTTCACTCTTTTCTCATCCTTTGACCCTTCTACTCTCTCGTTTATTCTGAGGGCTCTGCCTTAACTAAATCTTTCTCTTCTCCACCTACCTATAGTCCCCTTACCACCTCCACCCTCCCCCTCCCTTTTTTTTTCTCCCTCTGCGCTGACATTGGTCATGGCGGGTAAACTGAGCAGATTTCAAGAGCATAATCTGTTAATCCCTACTATACATGTCAAAGGTCTTAACAGCCCTGGCAAAAGATCCATAGCATGTAGAGAATTCTCCAGACTAGGGAGCCAGATCCTTATGGTCCAGGAAACACACTTTCAAAAGGGCAAGGAACCTAAATGGAATACCCCACAATTTCCCATAACCAGTTTTGCTTCAGGACCCCATAAAAAGGGTGGGGTGGGTGTTCTGATCCATAGATCTATCCCCTTCCAGGTTACACAAATTGACAAAGACCCTGAGGGACGCTATATTCTCATGACGGGACAACTATTTGGTCAGCAACTCTCATTGCTGAACATTTATGCCCCAAATCAGGCCCACACCACCTTCTTTAAAAAAATCTCAAACTCTTGGACCGGGTCAAGGGGACTTTGTTCCTAGCAGGGGACTTTAACTTGGCCTTTGATCCGGGGCTGGATTCTTCTAGAGGAATCTCGTCCATCCCTAGGTCCAAATTGAAAACAGTAAAGCATATTTCTTCTGTTATGTGTGATCAGTCCACGGGTCATCATTACTTCTGGGATATAACTCCTCCCCAACAGGAAATGCAAGAGGATTCACCCAGCAGAGCTGCATATAGCTCCTCCCCTCTACGTCACTCTCAGTCATTCTCTTGCACCCAAAGACTAGATAGGATGTGTGAGAGGACTATGGTGATTATACTTAGTTTTTATAACTTCAATCAAAAGTTTGTTATTTTACAATAGCACCGGAGCGTGTTATTGCCTCTCTGGCAGAGTTTGAAGAAGAATCTACCAGAGTTTTTACTATGATTTTAACCGGAGTAGTTAAGATCATATTGCTGTTTCTCGGCCATCTGAGGGAGGTAAAAGCTTCAGATCAGGGGACAGCGGGCAGATGAATCTGCATTGAGGTATGTAGCAGTTTTTATTTTCTGAATGGAATTGATGAGAAAACCCTGCCATACCGTTATAATGACATGTATGTATACTCTACACTTCAGTATTCTGGGGATGGTATTTCACCGGAATTACTCTGTTAAAAGTACATTAAACCTTTTAATAGGTATTTATTATGTTAAACGTTTTTGCTGGAATGTAGAATCGTTTGCATTTTCTGAGGTACTGAGTGAATAAATATTTGGGCATTATTTTTCCACTTGGCAGTTGCTTGTTTTAATTGTGACAGTTTCGTTTCTCTCTCACTGCTGTGTGTGAGGGGGAGGGGCCGTTTTTGGCGCTCTTTGCTACGCATCAAAAATTTCCAGTCAGTTACTCTTGTATTTCCTGCATGATCCGGTTCATCTCTAACAGAACTCAGGGGTCTTCAAACTTCTTTGGAGGGAGGTAGATTCTCTCAGCAGAGCTGTGAGACTTATATATTGACTGTTATTAAAAACGTTGCTCTGTAATTTTTATGTTTCAAATTTAATTATTGTTACTTTACTAATGGGAACAAACCTTTGCTAAAAGTTGTGTTGTTTTTAAGGATTGATGCTATAACTGTCTTTCAGTTCATTATTTCAACTGTCATTTAATCGTTTAGTGCTTCTTTGAGGCACAGTACGTTTTTGTTAAATAAGATTGTAACCAAGTTGCAAGTTTATTGCTAGTGTGTTAAACATGTCTGATTCAGAGGAAGATATCTGTGTCATTTGTTCCAATGCCAAGGTGGAGCCCAATAGAAATTTATGTACTAACTGTATTGATGCTACTTTAAATAAAAGCCAATCTGTACAAATTGAACAAATTTCACCAAACAGCGAGGGGAGAGTTATGCCGACTAACTCGCCTCACGTGTCAGTACCTGCATCTCCCGCCCGGGAGGTGCGTGATATTATGGCGCCTAGTACATCTGGGCGGCCATTACAGATAACATTACAAGATATGGCTACTGTTATGACTGAAGTTTTGGCTAAATTACCAGAACTAAGAGGCAAGCGTGATCACTCTGGGGTGAGAACAGAGTGCGCTGATAATACTAGGGCCATGTCTGATACTGCGTCACAGCTTGCAGAGCATGAGGACGGAGAGCTTCATTCTGTGGGTGATGGTTCTGATCCAAACAGATTGGATTCAGATATTTCAAATTTTAAATTTAAATTGGAGAACCTCCGTGTATTACTAGGGGAGGTTTTAGCGGCTCTTAATGATTGTAACACTGTTGCAATACCAGAGAAATTGTGTAGGTTGGATAAATACTTTGCGGTACCGGCGAGTACTGACGTTTTTCCTATACCTAAGAGACTAACTGAAATTGTTACTAAGGAGTGGGATAGACCCGGTGTGCCGTTCTCACCCCCTCCAATATTTAGAAAGATGTTTCCAATAGACGCCACCACACGGGACTTATGGCAAACGGTCCCTAAGGTGGAGGGAGCAGTTTCTACTTTAGCTAAGCGTACCACTATCCCGGTGGAGGATAGCTGTGCTTTTTCAGATCCAATGGATAAAAAATTAGAGGGTTACCTTAAGAAAATGTTTGTTCAACAAGGTTTTATATTGCAACCCCTTGCATGCATCGCGCCGATTACGGCTGCGGCAGCATTTTGGATTGAGTCTCTGGAAGAGAACCTTAGTTCAGCTACGCTGGACGACATTACGGACAGGCTTAGAGTCCTTAAACTAGCTAATTCATTCATTTCGGAGGCCGTAGTACATTTAACCAAACTTACGGCTAAGAACTCAGGATTCGCCATTCAGGCACGTAGGGCGCTGTGGCTAAAATCCTGGTCAGCTGATGTAACTTCTAAGTCCAAATTACTTAATATACCTTTCAAGGGGCAAACTTTATTTGGGCCCGGTTTGAAATAAATTATCGCTGACATTACAGGAGGTAAGGGCCACGCCCTGCCTCAAGACAAAGCCAAAGCTAAGGCTAGACAGTCTAATTTTCGTCCCTTTCGGAATTTCAAAGCAGGAGCAGCATCAACTTCCACTGCACCAAAACAGGAAGGAGCTGTTGCTCGTTACAGACAAGGCTGGAAACCTAACCAGTCCTGGAACAAGGGCAAGCAGGCCAGGAAACCTGCTGCTGCCCCAAAGACAGCATGAACCGAGGGCCCCCGATCCGGGACCGGATCTAGTGGGGGGCAGACTCTCTCTCTTCGCCCAGGCTTGGGCAAGAGATGTTCAGGATCCCTGGGCGCTAGAGATCATATCTCAGGGATACCTTCTAGACTTCAAATTCTCTCCCCCAAGAGGGAGATTTCATCTGTCAAGGTTGTCAACAAACCAGATAAAGAAAGAAGCGTTTCTACGCTGTGTACAAGATCTGTTATTAATGGGAGTGATCCATCCGGTTCCGCGGTCGGAACAAGGACAAGGGTTTTACTCAAACCTGTTTGTGGTTCCCAAAAAAGAGGGAACTTTCAGGCCAATCTTGGATTTAAAGATCCTAAACAAATTCCTAAGAGTTCCATCGTTCAAAATGGAAACTATTCGGACAATCTTACCCATGATCCAAAAGGGTCAGTACATGACCACAGTGGATTTAAAGGATGCTTACCTTCACATACCGATTCACAAAGATCATTACCGGTATCTAAGGTTTGCCTTCTTAGACAGGCATTACCAGTTTGTAGCTCTTCCATTCGGATTGGCTACGGCTCCAAGAATCTTCACAAAGGTTCTGGGTGCCCTTCTGGCGGTACTAAGACCGCGAGGAATTTCGGTAGCTCCGTACCTAGACGACATTCTGATACAAGCTTCAAGCTTTCAAACTGCCAAGTCTCATACAGAGTTAGTTCTGGCATTTCTAAGGTCGCATGGATGGAAAGTGAACGAAAAGAAGAGTTCTCTTTTTCCTCTCACAAGAGTTCCATTCTTGGGGACTCTTATAGATTCTGTAGAAATGAAGATTTATCTGACAGAAGACAGATTAACAAAGCTTCTAAATGCATGCCGTGTCCTTCATTCCATTCAACTCCCGTCAGTAGCTCAATGCATGGAGGTGATCGGCTTAATGGTAGCAGCAATGGACATAGTACCCTTTGCACGTCTACATCTCAGACCGCTGCAATTGTGCATGCTGAGTCAGTGGAATGGGGATTACTCAGACTTGTCCCCTACTCTGAATCTGGATCAAGAGACCAGAAACTCTCTTCTATGGTGGCTTTCTCGGCCACATCTGTCCAGGGGGATGCCATTCAGCAGGCCGGACTGGACAATTGTAACAACAGACGCCAGCCTACTAGGTTGGGGCGCTGTCTGGAATTCTCTGAAGGCTCAGGGACAATGGAATCAGGAGGAAAGTCTCCTACCAATAAACATTCTGGAATTAAGAGCAGTTCTCCATGCCCTTCTGGCTTGGCCCCAGTTAAAAACTCGGGGGTTCATCAGGTTTCAGTCGGACAACATCACGACTGTAGCTTACATCAACCATCAAGGAGGGACAAGAAGCTCCCTAGCAATGATGGAAGTATCAAAGATAATTCGCTGGGCAGAGTCTCACTCTTGCCACCTGTCAGCAATCCACATCCCGGGAGTGGAGAACTGGGAGGCGGATTTCTTGAGTCGCCAGACTTTTCATCCGGGGGAGTGGGAACTTCATCCGGAGGTCTTTGCCCAAATACTTCGACGTTGGGGCAAACCAGAGATAGATCTCATGGCGTCTCGCCAGAACGCCAAACTTCCTCGCTACGGGTCCAGATCCAGGGATCCGGGAGCGGTTCTGATAGATGCTTTAACAGCACCTTGGAACTTCGGGATGGCTTATGTGTTTCCACCCTTCCCGCTGCTTCCTCGATTGATTGCCAAAATCAAACAGGAGAGAGCATCAGTGATTCTAATAGCGCCTGCATGGCCACGCAGGACTTGGTATGCAGATCTAGTGGACATGTCATCCTGTCCGCCTTGGTCTCTACCTCTAAGACAGGACCTTCTGATACAGGGTCCATTCAAACATCAAAATCTAACTTCTCTGAAGCTGACTGCTTGGAAATTGAACGCTTGATTTTATCAAAACGTGGTTTTTCTGAGTCGGTTATTGATACCCTGATACAGGCTAGGAAGCCTGTTACCAGAAGGATTTACCATAAGATATGGCGTAAATACCTATACTGGTGCGAATCCAAAGGTTACTCCTGGAGTAAGGTTAGGATTCCTAGGATATTGTCCTTTCTACAAGAAGGTTTAGAAAAGGGTTTATCGGCTAGCTCATTAAAGGGACAGATCTCAGCTCTGTCCATCTTGTTACACAGGAGTCTGTCAGAAAATCCAGACGTCCAGGCCTTTTGTCAGGCTTTAGCTAGGATCAAGCCTGTGTTTAAAACTGTTGCTCCGCCATGGAGTTTAAACTTAGTTCTTAACGTTTTACAGGGTGTTCCGTTTGAACCCCTTCATTCCATTGATATAAAATTGTTATCTTGGAAAGTTCTGTTTTTAATGGCTATTTCCTCGGCTCGAAGAGTCTCTGAGTTATCAGCCTTACATTGTGATTCTCCTTATCTGATTTTTCACTCAGACAAGGTAGTTCTGCGTACTAAACCTGGGTTCTTACCTAAGGTAGTCACTAACAGGAATATCAATCAAGAGATTGTTGTTCCATCCTTGTGTCCAAATCCTTCTTCAAAGAAGGAACGTCTTCTACACAATCTGGATGTAGTTCGTGCCCTCAAGTTCTACTTGCAGGCAACTAAGGATTTTCGACAAACGTCTTCCCTGTTTGTCGTGTACTCTGGTCAGAGGAGAGGTCATAAGGCTTCGGCTACCTCTCTCTCCTTCTGGCTTCGTAGCATAATTCGTTTAGCCTATGAGACTGCTGGACAGCAGCCTCCTGAAAGAATTACAGCTCATTCTACTAGAGCTGTGGCTTCCACTTGGGCCTTTAAGAATGAGGCCTCTGTTGAACAGATTTGCAAGGCTGCAACTTGGTCTTCGCTTCATACTTTTTCCAAATTTTACAAATTTGACACTTTTGCTTCTTCGGAGGCTATTTTTGGGAGAAAGGTTCTTCAGGCAGTGGTTCCTTCTGTATAATGAGCCTGCCTATCCCTCCCGTCATCCGTGTACTTTTGCTTTGGTATTGGTATCCCAGAAGTAATGATGACCCGTGGACTGATCACACATAACAGAAGAAAACATAATTTATGCTTACCTGATAAATTCCTTTCTTCTGTTGTGTGATCAGTCCACGGCCCGCCCTGTTTTAAGGCAGGTAAATATCTTTTAAATTATACTCCAGTCACCACTTCACCCTTGGTTTCTCCTTTCTCGTTGATTCTTGGTCGAATGACTGGGAGTGACGTAGAGGGGAGGAGCTATATGCAGCTCTGCTGGGTGAATCCTCTTGCATTTCCTGTTGGGGAGGAGTTATATCCCAGAAGTAATGATGACCCGTGGACTGATCACACAACAGAAGAAAGGAATTTATCAGGTAAGCATAAATTATGTTATTTCACAACCTTCACCTGCACGATATATGGAGGACCTTACACCCTCAGACTAAAGACTACTCTTACTACTCACCCCCTCACAATTGCTACACTAGGATAGATCATATCTTCACTGACGCGGGCGGTTTATCATTGACTACCCATTGTGAGATTGGCCAGATAACTTGGACTGATCACGCACCAGTAACCTGCTCGGTTCAGTGGCCTGACCTTCCTATTACAACTAAAATCTGGAGGCTAGACGATTCCCTCTTAGATGATCCCATTGCGCTTGCAGATCTGGAAAGGGATGTTGCAGAGTATTTTTTGCTGAACTGCAACTCGACGGCTTCGCTACAGTGCGAATGGGAAGCCCATAAATCTGTTATGCGTGGTATATTTATCAAGCGAAAAGCTAGGATTCTCAGGCAAGCTAGAGAGAAGTACACATATCTTTTGAACAGAATAGGCACTCTCGAAACTGCTCATAAACACAATATATCTAATGACACTCTGAGAGATGATCTTTTAAAAGCTAGAGCAGATCTCAAGGCACATTTGACAATGATACACCAACGTAACGCGCTTCACCTGAGGCAACACTACTATGAGGGAGGGGACAAGCCAGGCAGGGTTTTGGCTAGATGCTTGCGGAGAAAACAGTTGTCCTCTTACATTCACAATCTTCAATCCTCGGAGGGTCATTTAATAAAAAGCAATAAAAACATTGCATCCACCTTTAGACACTACTACAACAAACTATACAACATCCAGCAATCCGGGGATCAGGCACAGGGAGAAACTCCCTCCCCAGAGCATACAGACCAACTTGACAGCTACTTCCAGGGACTAGACTTGCACACCCTAAACAATGAAGGGAAAACACACTTAGAATCACCTATTACACTCGAGGAAGTAAAACAAGCAATCAAAGACTCCCCATCAGGGAAAAGCCCAGGCCCAGATGGTTACACATTGGGATACTACAAGAAATTATCAGAAGTTCTATCCCCTCACCTCTTAAAACTATTTAATGACTTAAGAAATAACCCATCTCTATCTAAGAACCTATTAGAGGCTCATATCACCGTTCTCCCCAAGCCAGACAAACCAGCGACTCGGCCTGAAAACTTCCGACCCATCTCTCTCATCAACACGGACATGAAAATCCTAGCTAAAATCCTGTCCACTAGATTAAACAAATACCTCCCTAGCCTGATATCCTGCGACCAATCCGGATTTATTCCGGGCCGAGAAGCCAGAGATAATGTCATCAAAACTATTCATCTTATTAATTTCGCCAAGGCCTCGGGCACACCCCTGGTCCTCTTCTCGTCTGACACGGAGAAGGCCTTCGACAGGGTTCGTTGGTCTTTTCTGCGTCGGGCTATGATTGAGATGGGAATACCGGAATCTTTCCTACATATGTCCTTTGCCTTGTACTCCAACCCCAACGCAAGAATAAGAGTGAACAACACCTTGTCAGAACCTTTCCTCATAAACAACGGCACCAGGCAGGGCTGCCCATTATCCCCCTTGCTTTTTGCCATCTCCATCGAAATTCTGGCCCAGAAGGTGAGGAATAACATTAATATTAAAGGCCTCAAGTTAGGGCATTTGGAACATAAACAAGCGTTATACGCTGATGACATTCTGTTTTCCCTGACGGAAGCGGAGAGCTCCATTCCTGAGTTGCTGTTGGAGTTTTAAGCTTACGGCAATGTGTCTAACTTTAAACTTAATATATAAAAATCAGAAATAGTTACTGAACATCAATACCTCCCATAAAGTCCTACAGAACATTAAAGACATCTATGGAGTCCCTTGGGCCCCATGTACACTGAAGTATCTGGGCGTTCAACTGACCTCCAATACTCAAGATCTTTTCAAATTTAATTACTGCCCCCTGAAAAATGATATAGCACGAGACTTGTCCTCCTGGAGAAACAAACCCCTGTCCTGGCTAGGCAGGATAGGGGTAATAAAAATGAACATCCTTCCCTGTATCTTATATCTGATGCAGGTGCTGCCCATACAGCTCCCAGACAACTATCTTCCTCATCTGCAAAAGATAATAGACCAGTTTATAATATGGGCTGGTACCAGCCCCAGAGTCCCAAGGAAAACACAATACCTTCCCAGAGATAGCGGGGGGTTGGGGATCCCGAATCTCCTAGCTTATAAGCAAGCGATAGTACTCCGCCATATAGCAGAATGGGCTCACAATACTGAGAACAAGACCTGGCTTCAATTAGATAGGGATATCCTCAGGGTAAATAACGTAGCAACACTAGCTTGGACGCCTGCACAACAGAGACCCAAACATATACAACAGTACCTCATTACAGCGCATATCCTATCGGAGTGGGACAAACTACTGTCTACCACGACACATATCTCTTCTAGAACTGGCCCGCTCTCTCCGTTGCTAGGGAACGTAGACCTCCCCTATCATAGGCTGAAAAACAAAATCCCGATCCCATATCCTCTTAGAACCGGCTCTATCTGCTTCATCTCAGAAGGGGGTAAGCTGAAAACACAACAGACTCTTGCGGAGTCCCATGGGGGAATCTTCTCCTCATGACTCCACTATAACCAACTGATTCATTATATCTCACATCACAAACACAGACCAGACTTTGGGAGAGCCCTCACACACTTTGAGAAGCTTTGTACACAAACTAGTTACCCTAGACACTTGATTTCCAAATTATTTAAACTCATTGTCGCTCCTCCCACTGCCTCTCTCCCTTCATATACAATTTCATGGCAGCGGGAACTGAACCAAAACATAGACCCTGAGATTTGGTTAAGAGCATTTAAACTCATCAAATACTCCTCAGTGTCGGCAAAAGTACAAGAAATTCACCTTAAGCTTACTAGCCGCTGGTACCTGACGCCACTGAGACTGAGCAAGATGTTCCCTGGCACGACCAGCACCTGTTGGCGAGGGTGCGGGGAGGTGGGCTCTCTCCTCCACATTTGGTGGAGCTGCCCCCGCTTGAAGTGTTACTGGACGGCGGTGTTCCAGGCTATGTCGGAGGTATTAGGCACAACAGTCCCGTTGGTGCCTGAGACATTATTATTCTGTTCCATACCCCAACTTACAGCAAGGGGCAAGCGAGCACTGTTTCTGCTGATGCTGACCGCGGCCAAAAAGATCATTTCAAAATACGGGAAAACACAAACAACCCCCTCAGAACAAGAATGGCGGAATCAGGTGGAAGACCTGTTACTGCTCGAGAGATACCACTACCTGAAAGTTCACAAATTAGACATCCATGAACTTCTATTAGCATACTGGAACAAAACCATATAGCGCCATTGGCCAATCATCTGGGGGATAGAGTCTTTCCCCCTGAGAGTAAACCCTGCTTCATGGTATCGCCTTACTCCCCCCCATCACCCCCCCCATATAATTTTGTTTTGAAAGGAAAAAAAAAGGAAAATTAGGTTCTACCTCTCAGCAAGGGTCCGATAAGGGACCACTCATTTATAATTATCCTCCTAAATGACATGTGACTATAAAGGGCTGAAGATCAACTCTCATTATTGTACAGTTGGATTGTTATAACTCCTAGTTTTACAACATCTTTTACGCTATGTACCTATCACTGTTAATGGAACTTATGTGTCACTGTCGTGTATTGATGTTTGTTCCATTCTCTTTGTACTGTTTGGTGAACCTTAATAAAAAAAAAATTAAAAAAAATCTTAGATGCCTTCTTTTTCAAATAATGATAGCAAGAGAACGAAGAAAAATTGATAATAGGAGTAAATTAGAAAGTTGCTTAAAATTGCATGTTCTTTCTGAATTACAAAAGAAAAAAATTGAGTACAGTGTCCCTTTAACATGCAATATAGCGGAGGCGGAGCCTGGAGCTGGATGGAGATGGCAGCTTAATATGTGAGCTCCGTGCTATGCTGTACTGTTAGCTGGCATATAAGTGAAGGCAAGCAGAATAATATTCCTTGAACGCTCAAGGGGAGGAGGTACACATACCGGGAGACCATCTGAACTTCTGCCGAACATTAAGAGTTTATTATAATCCCGGAGATACATGGAGAAAGTGAGTGCCGGGCGCCATTTTGGATGTGTGGCGTAGCTAACTATGGACGGCAACATATCTATTAGGCGCACATTATGCCCAAGATAAACCTCCTACCTTGAGGGGAAATCGTTTACAAGCAGCAACACCAGACATTAATGTAACATAGAGATAGGTTGTAAGGCGGCAAAGTATATCCGGTGAGGATCGGGAGTGAGCAGAAGGAGACATACTGTGTGCGCCTGTGGCGGTAAGGTGGTGTGTGAGGGGTGAAGTTTATTGCGGTTCTGGAAGAGAGTTTGGATATCAGGAACTTTATTGAACGAAGGAGGTATTGTGTACACACTCTACCAAAAATTGACATGTCTGCTGTTAGAAAGCAGATGGCAACAATGAAGGAACTGTATATTAAAGCTCTATAACAATATTATATGACTAACGCTCTTATTTAATTATAAAAGCTGGAAGCTAAACTGCACCACATTTTAATATACAGTGGTTGATGGTGATAGAGACTGTTGAAGCTGACATTTAAAACCACATGGCCGGTTCTGCTACAAAATAAAGATTCTATAGCACGGCTTTTATTTCTTCTGCACACAGGAACATTTAACCTATTCTTATGAGAAAGAGGATTCACATTAGGATTGGATTCATTAGATCCACTTTACCCCTCATCTACTATGTTTGAACTACATGGCTATAAAACAGAAAAGGCGCGGCTGAAATGGTTAAATAAATGCTAAGTGCTCATAAAATGCTGCAATACATAACTGTAATGGACAAACTCTCATGCTACACCTTAGATTAAGCAATTTCCCCTTACTAGCAACTACATTATGCTATTTAAGCACTGTAACAAAGCACGCTACTACTTAGCCCCTGCCTGATGGACTCAGCCAGAAAACTGGGAGAAATTCAATTAAGCTAGCAAGGTTTGCTGAAAGTATGTGTATAGCTGCAATAAATAACTATAGGGGACACTACAATATCCTCCTGAAAATAGGGGCTGGGGATCTGCCTCTTTCCTCATAATTATCCAGACCTATCTTGGGATGGCTCCTCTATCCTCCACATAATTCACTATAAACTTTTCTATGACCACAGCAGGATAGGCGAGAAGCAGGAGCAGGATTAACTAGGTTAGCTTGCTCTTTTAATCTTTGCTGGATCTGACATATTATCAAAAACTCTGTAATCAGGCATTAACCCTCTGTAATCAGGCATTAAACCAAATGTGAAGCATGTTTCCCTGGGAGCCGCATTCCTTCCGGCATTGTGGAGAAGATGTCGGAAACATCTTAGATAGCCGTGTGGGGACCAGATACCATTGAGAAATGACTTTATAATGGGTTTCGAACATTGTCACACAGTGCAATGATTTTTTGGTTAAGGTGAGGGACCCCTGCCAAGCATTAGCCGAGATTCGAGAGTGAAGGATAGCGTCCCACTTAAGCAAGTGTGGGGCCAGGTCTGGGGGCACAGTTCCATCAAGCAGACTATAATGTCTCGAAAGAGGTTTATGGAGTCTACGCCCTCCTCTCCACACAGACTCCCATGGGGTAAGCTGACGTGGAGCAGAGGGGAAAAATCCCCAGCTAGAGAGGAAACTCTTAATCCTAGTAAACTCGAATAGGAGGTAGGACGGAATGTCTTCACGAGGTCTGTCCTTAGACAACGAGAGATATCCGTCGTCGCTGGTCTCTGACCAAAAGTCTGAAACTTGCTTTACGCCTAACCTAGCCCACGTATTGGGGTGTGTTTCTGCGAGGCCTGTGAAGAGGCCTGGAATAGAGGTGATCGGGGAGGGGTGTGGCGCAATCAGTTTACGGTGCCGAATCTTATCCCAGATTGCCAGGCACTCCTCTCCACCCCTACTCCCTCTCCCCACCCCGCTCCCTTCCCCCTCCAATTTTACTCTCCTCCCCCCCTCCTTTATCACAACAAGTGACATGCCTTTTAGAATTAATACTTAATAAATTCTACACTTTTACAAGCCGGACAGGGAGATACTTCTTTCTTAATCGTACCCTAGACAGGAGTTCTTCTTTTTCACTCTTTTCTCATCCTTTGACCCTTCTACTCTCTCGTTTATTCTGAGGGCTCTGCCTTAACTAAATCTTTCTCTTCTCCACCTACCTATAGTCCCCTTACCACCTCCACCCTCCCCCTCCCTTTTTTTTTCTCCCTCTGCGCTGACATTGGTCATGGCGGGTAAACTGAGCAGATTTCAAGAGCATAATCTGTTAATCCCTACTATACATGTCAAAGGTCTTAACAGCCCTGGCAAAAGATCCATAGCATGTAGAGAATTCTCCAGACTAGGGAGCCAGATCCTTATGGTCCAGGAAACACACTTTCAAAAGGGCAAGGAACCTAAATGGAATACCCCACAATTTCCCATAACCAGTTTTGCTTCAGGACCCCATAAAAAGGGTGGGGTGGGTGTTCTGATCCATAGATCTATCCCCTTCCAGGTTACACAAATTGACAAAGACCCTGAGGGACGCTATATTCTCATGACGGGACAACTATTTCGTCAGCAACTCTCATTGCTGAACATTTATGCCCCAAATCAGGCCCACACCACCTTCTTTAAAAAAATCTCAAACTCTTGGACCGGGTCAAGGGGACTTTGTTCCTAGCAGGGGACTTTAACTTGGCCTTTGATCCGGGGCTGGATTCTTCTAGAGGAATCTCGTCCATCCCTAGGTCCAAATTGAAAACAGTAAAGCATATATTTCACAACCTTCACCTGCACGATATATGGAGGACCTTACACCCTCAGACTAAAGACTACTCTTACTACTCACCCCCTCACAATTGCTACACTAGGATAGATCATATCTTCACTGACGCGGGCGGTTTATCATTGACTACCCATTGTGAGATTGGCCAGATAACTTGGACTGATCACGCACCAGTAACCTGCTCGGTTCAGTGGCCTGACCTTCCTATTACAACTAAAATCTGGAGGCTAGACGATTCCCTCTTAGATGATCCCATTGCGCTTGCAGATCTGGAAAGGGATGTTGCAGAGTATTTTTTGCTGAACTGCAACTCGACGGCTTCGCTACAGTGCGAATGGGAAGCCCATAAATCTGTTATGCGTGGTATATTTATCAAGCGAAAAGCTAGGATTCTCAGGCAAGCTAGAGAGAAGTACACATATCTTTTGAACAGAATAGGCACTCTCGAAACTGCTCATAAACACAATATATCTAATGACACTCTGAGAGATGATCTTTTAAAAGCTAGAGCAGATCTCAAGGCACATTTGACAATGATACACCAACGTAACGCGCTTCACCTGAGGCAACACTACTATGAGGGAGGGGACAAGCCAGGCAGGGTTTTGGCTAGATGCTTGCGGAGAAAACAGTTGTCCTCTTACATTCACAATCTTCAATCCTCGGAGGGTCATTTAATAAAAAGCAATAAAAACATTGCATCCACCTTTAGACACTACTACAACAAACTATACAACATCCAGCAATCCGGGGATCAGGCACAGGGAGAAACTCCCTCCCCAGAGCATACAGACCAACTTGACAGCTACTTCCAGGGACTAGACTTGCACACCCTAAACAATGAAGGGAAAACACACTTAGAATCACCTATTACACTCGAGGAAGTAAAACAAGCAATCAAAGACTCCCCATCAGGGAAAAGCCCAGGCCCAGATGGTTACACATTGGGATACTACAAGAAATTATCAGAAGTTCTATCCCCTCACCTCTTAAAACTATTTAATGACTTAAGAAATAACCCATCTCTATCTAAGAACCTATTAGAGGCTCATATCACCGTTCTCCCCAAGCCAGACAAACCAGCGACTCGGCCTGAAAACTTCCGACCCATCTCTCTCATCAACACGGACATGAAAATCCTAGCTAAAATCCTGTCCACTAGATTAAACAAATACCTCCCTAGCCTGATATCCTGCGACCAATCCGGATTTATTCCGGGCCGAGAAGCCAGAGATAATGTCATCAAAACTATTCATCTTATTAATTTCGCCAAGGCCTCGGGCACACCCCTGGTCCTCTTCTCGTCTGACACGGAGAAGGCCTTCGACAGGGTTCGTTGGTCTTTTCTGCGTCGGGCTATGATTGAGATGGGAATACCGGAATCTTTCCTACATATGTCCATTGCCTTGTACTCCAACCCCAACGCAAGAATAAGAGTGAACAACACCTTGTCAGAACCTTTCCTCATAAACAACGGCACCAGGCAGGGCTGCCCATTATCCCCCTTGCTTTTTGCCATCTCCATCGAAATTCTGGCCCAGAAGGTGAGGAATAACATTAATATTAAAGGCCTCAAGTTAGGGCATTTGGAACATAAACAAGCGTTATACGCTGATGACATTCTGTTTTCCCTGACGGAAGCGGAGAGCTCCATTCCTGAGTTGCTGTTGGAGTTTTAAGCTTACGGCAATGTGTCTAACTTTAAACTTAATATATAAAAATCAGAAATAGTTACTGAACATCAATACCTCCCATAAAGTCCTACAGAACATTAAAGACATCTATGGAGTCCCTTGGGCCCCATGTACACTGAAGTATCTGGGCGTTCAACTGACCTCCAATACTCAAGATCTTTTCAAATTTAATTACTGCCCCCTGAAAAATGATATAGCACGAGACTTGTCCTCCTGGAGAAACAAACCCCTGTCCTGGCTAGGCAGGATAGGGGTAATAAAAATGAACATCCTTCCCTGTATCTTATATCTGATGCAGGTGCTGCCCATACAGCTCCCAGACAACTATCTTCCTCATCTGCAAAAGATAATAGACCAGTTTATAATATGGGCTGGTACCAGCCCCAGAGTCCCAAGGAAAACACAATACCTTCCCAGAGATAGCGGGGGGTTGGGGATCCCGAATCTCCTAGCTTATAAGCAAGCGATAGTACTCCGCCATATAGCAGAATGGGCTCACAATACTGAGAACAAGACCTGGCTTCAATTAGATAGGGATATCCTCAGGGTAAATAACGTAGCAACACTAGCTTGGACGCCTGCACAACAGAGACCCAAACATATACAACAGTACCTCATTACAGCGCATATCCTATCGGAGTGGGACAAACTACTGTCTACCACGACACATATCTCTTCTAGAACTGGCCCGCTCTCTCCGTTGCTAGGGAACGTAGACCTCCCCTATCATAGGCTGAAAAACAAAATCCCGATCCCATATCCTCTTAGAACCGGCTCTATCTGCTTCATCTCAGAAGGGGTTAAGCTGAAAACACAACAGACTCTTGCGGAGTCCCATGGGGGAATCTTCTCCTCATGACTCCACTATAACCAACTGATTCATTATATCTCACATCACAAACACAGACCAGACTTTGGGAGAGCCCTCACACACTTTGAGAAGCTTTGTACACAAACTAGTTACCCTAGACACTTGATTTCCAAATTATTTAAACTCATTGTCGCTCCTCCCACTGCCTCTCTCCCTTCATATACAATTTCATGGCAGCGGGAACTGAACCAAAACATAGACCCTGAGATTTGGTTAAGAGCATTTAAACTCATCAAATACTCCTCAGTGTCGGCAAAAGTACAAGAAATTCACCTTAAGCTTACTAGCCGCTGGTACCTGACGCCACTGAGACTGAGCAAGATGTTCCCTGGCACGACCAGCACCTGTTGGCGAGGGTGCGGGGAGGTGGGCTCTCTCCTCCACATTTGGTGGAGCTGCCCCCGCTTGAAGTGTTACTGGACGGCGGTGTTCCAGGCTATGTCGGAGGTATTAGGCACAACAGTCCCGTTGGTGCCTGAGACATTATTATTCTGTTCCATACCCCAACTTACAGCAAGGGGCAAGCGAGCACTGTTTCTGCTGATGCTGACCGCGGCCAAAAAGATCATTCCAAAATACGGGAAAACACAAACAACCCCCTCAGAACAAGAATGGCGGAATCAGGTGGAAGACCTGTTACTGCTCGAGAGATACCACTACCTGAAAGTTCACAAATTAGACATCCATGAACTTCTATTAGCATACTGGAACAAAACCATATAGCGCCATTGGCCAATCATCTGGGGGATAGAGTCTTTCCCCCTGAGAGTAAACCCTGCTTCATGGTATCGCCTTACTCCCCCCCATCACCCCCCCCCCATATAATTTTGTTTTGAAAGGAAAAAAAAAGGAAAATTAGGTTCTACCTCTCAGCAAGGGTCCGATAAGGGACCACTCATTTATAATTATCCTCCTAAATGACATGTGACTATAAAGGGCTGAAGATCAACTCTCATTATTGTACAGTTGGATTGTTATAACTCCTAGTTTTACAACATCTTTTACGCTATGTACCTATCACTGTTAATGGAACTTATGTGTCACTGTCGTGTATTGATGTTTGTTCCATTCTCTTTGTACTGTTTGGTGAACCTTAATAAAAAAAAAATTAAAAAAAATCTTAGATGCCTTCTTTTTCAAATAATGATAGCAAGAGAACGAAGAAAAATTGATAATAGGAGTAAATTAGAAAGTTGCTTAAAATTGCATGTTCTTTCTGAATTACAAAAGAAAAAAATTGAGTACAGTGTCCCTTTAACATGCAATATAGCGGAGGCGGAGCCTGGAGCTGGATGGAGATGGCAGCTTAATATGTGAGCTCCGTGCTATGCTGTACTGTTAGCTGGCATATAAGTGAAGGCAAGCAGAATAATATTCCTTGAACGCTCAAGGGGAGGAGGTACACATACCGGGAGACCATCTGAACTTCTGCCGAACATTAAGAGTTTATTATAATCCCGGAGATACATGGAGAAAGTGAGTGCCGGGCGCCATTTTGGATGTGTGGCGTAGCTAACTATGGACGGCAACATATCTATTAGGCGCACATTATGCCCAAGATAAACCTCCTACCTTGAGGGGAAATCGTTTACAAGCAGCAACACCAGACATTAATGTAACATAGAGATAGGTTGTAAGGCGGCAAAGTATATCCGGTGAGGATCGGGAGTGAGCAGAAGGAGACATACTGTGTGCGCCTGTGGCGGTAAGGTGGTGTGTGAGGGGTGAAGTTTATTGCGGTTCTGGAAGAGAGTTTGGATATCAGGAACTTTATTGAACGAAGGAGGTATTGTGTACACACTCTACCAAAAATTGACATGTCTGCTGTTAGAAAGCAGATGGCAACAATGAAGGAACTGTATATTAAAGCTCTATAACAATATTATATGACTAACGCTCTTATTTAATTATAAAAGCTGGAAGCTAAACTGCACCACATTTTAATATACAGTGGTTGATGGTGATAGAGACTGTTGAAGCTGACATTTAAAACCACATGGCCGGTTCTGCTACAAAATAAAGATTCTATAGCACGGCTTTTATTTCTTCTGCACACAGGAACATTTAACCTATTCTTATGAGAAAGAGGATTCACATTAGGATTGGATTCATTAGATCCACTTTACCCCTCATCTACTATGTTTGAACTACATGGCTATAAAACAGAAAAGGCGCGGCTGAAATGGTTAAATAAATGCTAAGTGCTCATAAAATGCTGCAATACATAACTGTAATGGACAAACTCTCATGCTACACCTTAGATTAAGCAATTTCCCCTTACTAGCAACTACATTATGCTATTTAAGCACTGTAACAAAGCACGCTACTACTTAGCCCCTGCCTGATGGACTCAGCCAGAAAACTGGGAGAAATTCAATTAAGCTAGCAAGGTTTGCTGAAAGTATGTGTATAGCTGCAATAAATAACTATAGGGGACACTACAATATCCTCCTGAAAATAGGGGCTGGGGATCTGCCTCTTTCCTCATAATTATCCAGACCTATCTTGGGATGGCTCCTCTATCCTCCACATAATTCACTATAAACTTTTCTATGACCACAGCAGGATAGGCGAGAAGCAGGAGCAGGATTAACTAGGTTAGCTTGCTCTTTTAATCTTTGCTGGATCTGACATATTATCAAAAACTCTGTAATCAGGCATTAACCCTCTATCAACATGTCTGTTAGGAAGCAAAACAACCTACACAGGGATCTAAACCGCCTACAGCTAATTTATTCTTTAAGCCAGCCAGAAGTGAGAAAACTTCAGAACCCACTAATATGGGGATAGAGGAAGATAATATCTCTGACACAGATTCTCAGCTCATGGATGACGATGCTATCCCTGTTACAAAAGCGGACTTGAAAGCCCTTGTGTCTAAACAAGACATCAATAAAAATTTCGATAAACTATGGGAAAAAATTGATGCTTTCCAAAATACCGTCACCAACAGCCTAGCAGATATCAAACAAGACATCACAGATTTAGGCACACGGGTGGCTACTTTAGAAGAAAATGAGACCTCCACCTCAGAAGACCTCTCTAATCTAACACAAAAGATTTCCATGCAGCAGCAGGAAGTTAATGAGATGCATGATAAATTGGAAGATCTCGAAAATAGAAGCTGCAGGTGTAACCTGCGGTTAAAGGGGATTCCAGAGGCTATTTCGACGGAAGAACTTCCCATCTACTTACACCAACTATTTCAAGCTATAACAGGAGAAATAGGGGAAGAGAAGTTTCAAATGGAGAGAGCTCACCGAGCTTTACGGGCCAGACCGAAGGATGAAGCACCTCCCAGAGATGTTATAGTTAAATTTCTCAGATTCCCAGAAAAGGAAAGCATCCTCTCAGCTGCTAGGAAGCATCCAACCTTCAAGTTCCAGGGTGTGGTAATACAATTTTTTCAAGATCTCTGCATAAGAACGCTCCAGAGGAGAAGCTATTTGAAACCACTTACCACACTCTTAAGAAAACACCAAATTGGATACCGCTGGGGTTTTCCCTTTAGTCTATACATCCAGCACAATGGCAGATCACTAAATCTAAAAGATGTCTCAGAAATTCCGGATATATGTTGTAAGCTTCAATTGGAACCTCCTGATATACCACAATTGAATCAACCAGAAGAACTATCCCAAGCAACATCAAGCCTTACTCCACAACAGAGACAGAAATGGACTAGAGTCTCGAAAAGAAAAGCTAAGTCTTGACACTTTTTCACTTACTTATCTGATGTTTAAAGAACTTTGCTCTACCTGCTGAGGTAAAGAGAGAGATGAGGACTCTAGTATCTCTCAACTTACTATTACTATTGAGGAAGGAGGTGGTTGGTGAAGAACCTCAGTGGTCACTGGATCCTGATAAAAGGGCTCTAATTAAAATTAAGGTTAAAAGGTTCTTTTGGTTGTGAATTTTAAGGGTTGTTGGTCTCCAGGGGGGGCTATCCCCTTTCCTTTCTTTACAATGTCTAAGATTTGTAGTTGCTCTTTCTAATGCCAGTTTCTTGTTCCCCCTTTTTTTTTACATATTCTGTTGCAACATATACAGTGTTAGCACGGTGGATTGGTAGAGTACGGTCAACCTGTGTAAGAAGGAGGGCGAGGTTGATGGTGCTCTCCCTTTGTACCTTTTTTTTTCAATTTTATTGCTGGTTCTCTTATATAAGAGAAGCAGATTCTGTTTTTATGTTTTACCATGGTTCTTGAATAGACTGTTAATGTTTGTAAATTCTTATGTTTTTATTTTTGTTTTTGCCATGTCGACTCAACTTGTTTACCTACATGCATCATCTCATACGAGACAACTATATCAACAATGCCTAAGGGCAATCATAGAGAATGAAAAGACTGCGGATCTGGGAGGAGGGTCCCCCACTGGTAAAACCGTGAGTAATGACTTGTAACCTTCGACTGATATCACACAATGTCAGAGGCCTAAACACAGACTTAAAGCGCAGAACAGCACTTAGCCAATATACTAGTCTAAAAGCTAACATTATATTCCTGCAAGAGACACACTTCACCAGGGAGGTCATACCTAAATATTGGGCCAGAGGCTATACACAACATTTTCACTCAATAACTGACAAAAAAAAAAGAGGAGTGTCAATACTGATACACCAATCGGTAGGTTTCGTAGTAGAAGAGACAATTAGGGACCCGGAGGGCAGGTTTCTTATACTTAAAGGGAGACAACATGATAAGCAGTTAGTATTTTGTAATGTATACGCACCAAATGAAACACAAGCATCCTTCTTTGCTCAGGTTTCTCACCTACTAACCCAGTGGTCGCACTCCCGGTTGATCTTGGGGGGTGACTTTAATGTATCAATGTACGCCCACCAAAACAAAGATAAAAACTCATTATCCCAAAAACAACTGAGGCATAACTCCACAATTAAAAAAATAAAAGAGATGTTCTTCTCTCATAATATGTTAGACTCCTGGGACACTCTATATGGGAGAACACAAGACTATACATACTATTCATCGGCACACAAATCCTACTCAAAACTAGATTATGTCTATATCAGCCAAACTCTGATTCCAGATCTAGCGTCCTCTAAGATTCACGCATGCGCTTGGTCGGACCACTCCATAGTCCAAATAGATATCAAACAGACATTCCACACTAGTGCGACGCGATCTTGGAACTTTGACCCTTACGTTCTCCAGAACCCTAAGACGCGTGAATCTATCTCTAAAGCACTGTCAGAATATTGGGGCCTGAATGTAGGGACCACATCCAACCCTATAAATATCTGGGCAGCACACAAACCCTTCGTTAGAGGCCTTCTAATTAAGGAAAAAACAACCTTGACTAAAACAACAAGACTTCAAATAGATACACTACAGAAACAAATAGATGAACTTACCAGGTCACATCAGCGAAATCTATCACCCACCATTTTTACACAATTACAGGCCAAACGACTAGAATTAGCTACAATTATGAACAAGACTTCTGCGAGAGCAGCACATAGATTAAAATCACAGTATTTTCTATACTCAAATAAACCGGATAAGTATCTGGCCCACAAGCTTAGGGAGAGGACTAAATCTTTTGCCATACCATATCTGCAGACAACTGATGGCTCTTGCACCTCAAACCCCCAAGAGATAGCCAACACTTTTGCACAATATTACGCCCATCTTTATGATGGGGAAAAAGTAACGCATAACGATCAGACGAACCGACTCAGGGCTAAATTTTTGGATGACGCTAAACTCATACCCTTAGATAAAGAGGCCGGGGAGGAGCTTAATGCAGAGATAACAACTAGGGAAGTCCTTAATGCCATAAAAGAGCTTAAACCAGGTAAAGCAGCAGGCCCAGACGGCTTCCCAGGCGAATATTATCAACTCTATAAAACAATTTTGGTCCCACACGTAGTGTCACTGTGCAATGATATTTTACAAGGTAATGAAATCCCACGCGAAATATTACAGGCCAAAATAGTAGTCATACCCAAACCAGGTAGAAACCCAAAGCTCTGCCAAAGTTATAGACCCATTTCCCTAATCAATCAGGATATTAAGATTTTCACCAAGATTTTGGCCAATAGACTCAAAGTACATCTAACATCACTAATCCACCCTGATCAGGTGGGTTTTATTTTAGATAGAGAAGCCCCAGACAACACAAGACGAACGATCTCCTTAATTGAATACCTCAGCAAGTCGAAAACGCCTTCTCTGGTCCTCTCTTTGGATGCAGAGAAGGCGTTTGATAGAATAGACTGGGACTACATGCTAGAGGTCTTGAATAGATTTGGGTTCCATGGGTCGTTTGTTCAGGCTATCAAAGGCATCTATTCATGCCCCACAGCTACTGTTAGGGCAGCAGGATATCAGTCAAAATTAATAGATATTTTGAACGGCACCAGACAGGGCTGCCCGCTCTCACCACTCTTATTTGCGCTCTGCATAGAGCCATTAGCAGCGACGATTCGGTCAACCCCAGATATACACGGAGTCTTACTTAAAGGACAGGAATTTAAGGTGTCATTGTTTGCGGACGATGTCCTTCTCACAATGACTAAACCACTTATATCCCTTCCAAATCTTTATCGGGTATTACAGGACTATTCTGATGTCTCAGGATATAGGGTTAATTTAGAAAAATGTGAAGCTATCCCTATCGCCCTTCCCAATCACACTAAAAAACTGATTGAAACAAACTTTGAATTTACATGGACTACAGAGTCGATCAAATATTTAGGGATTAAGATCTCACATAATATAGAAGACCTATATAGACTGAACTATGTCCCCTTATATAAAATAATAAGGAAAGATATAAATACATGGAAAAAGGGCGGATTTTCATGGTATGGCCGATTAACGGCAATTAAAATGAACATCCTTCCGAGGCTTCTATACCTCTTTCGGGCCCTCCCAATTAAAGTACCCCTGACTGATCTTAGCAAACTACAAACTGACTTGGTGGGCTTCCTGAGAGGCAACAAAAAAGCTAGAATACCATCCCAGATTCTACAGCAACACAGACAGTTAGGAGGGGTGGGAACGCCAAACTTAATACACTATTACCAAGCGGCAAGATTGGCGCAAACTACTTTACTGAGTAAGAATCCAAAAGACCTAGTGTGGGTGCAAGTGGAGACGCTTATGACAGATTACAAAACCCCAGAAGAGATACTATGGGATTTTTCTAGACACCCCTTTAGGGGAATGCCAGCCTCAAAGCTCACGATAGAGATGATGCAAACATGGGTTTCGCTCTCCAATTCCCTAAACCTAATCCCTCAGGACTCGGTAGTGCGACCAATTAAGTCCATTTTAAATCCAGACTTTCACACACATTTGGGGAAGTGGGAAAACAAAGGATTATATAGGGTTGCAGACTTTCTGCATAATAACAAATTAGCTACTTATCAACAAATACAAGAAAAAATTAACCCAGAGAAACTACACTGGTTTTTATACCTACAAGTGACCTCAGCTATCACCAAACTCAGGACACATAGCTCTAGAACACCGTTAACAACACTTGAGCACTTCTGCAACACATCCAAACGTCACAAAAAACAAATCTCGGCTATATACTTAGCAATACAGAAAGCTAAATTCACATCTAAATCCCCTATAATGGAGAAATGGGAAAGGGATCTACAGAAAGTCTACTCTAAGGATGAATGGGAAATAATGCTATATACAGCTAGTAAAGGATTAATTAGTGCAGACTTTAGAGAAAACTGTATTAAAACATCTTTCAGATGGTATCTGACCCCCATAGTCACATCCCATTATACTCAGAGAGGTAACAAGCTTTGCTATAGAGGCTGTGCGGAAACAGGGACATATATCCACATGTGGTGGGAATGCCCACAGGTCAAACAAATATGGCTCAAACTCTCTGAGTTACTTAGCGAAGTCTTATCTGAAACTATCTCTCTAACACCGTCACAAGCATTGTTAAACGAACACATTAAACCCTTTAATGCACCTATCAATACGTTCATACGTACACTATGCACGGCCACTAGGATTTGCTTAGCACGATATTGGAAATCAGGAGCACCCTCATGGGGGGAGGTGATGGACAAGATTCAAGCTACATATAAAATGTTGGAAACGATAGCCCACATTAAAAATAACTATGAACAATTCTTAAAAATATGGAACTTCTGGATCTTGTCAGGACATTAGATACACAGAGGGCGGGAGCAGGTAGCTTTGACATTAGGATAGGTTGCCTACAGATAGGGTCTCTGAGACAACCCACAAAGCTGCTCAGGCGTCTGAGATTCGACTTTTGCTTAGAAACTGGTGGGGGCCCTTCTCTCGGATCTGCTGCAAGGGAAAAGAGGCGACAGGCAAGTTGTTGGTAATTTAATTTTATGTTGGTTTATGTTTGGTTTTTGAAGGGTTGGGGGGGGGGAAAGTATATAAAGTACATAGGTTGGGTGTGGAGAAGGGAGAAGTGAGAAATTGTTTGATTTGTTTTTTACTGTTGTTCCCTTCAATGCACCCCTAAAAATTTAGTAATATAGTTGGCTACTCAACAACACAGGCCTGAAGATTTTTGCCACAACAGCTCTATAAGACACCTTTCATGTGCTAATGGACCTTTAGATAACTTCTCCATAGCGGATCACTGTGTGATGGACTAAAGCTTCTGATCGGGGGATGGTGGAGGGGTTTCGTTTTGTATTATATAAACAATATGACCTGTATTTGTTATAATTACTGCAATAAAAATCATTTCAACTAACATGCAATATAGCAATGAAGAATTTCTGTGACTCTCCTTATTAGACATACAAATGTGTGTGTATATATATGAACATGAAATGACATAGTTAAGGGACACACAAAAAAACTAAAAATGTTGATTGAATTGTTGTTTTTTAACCCAGACTCTAACGGAACTTAAAAAAAAAAATTAAAAAAAAATTATGTGCATTAATTATTACTGAGAAGTGAAAAACAAAAATACCTAAAAAAATATATGATATAAATGATGATTGAATTGTTTCATACCCAGACAATATTGGTACTTGCATATAATTACATATGTTAAATTACTGAATTACTACTACTCACTCAGTTTTTTGACGTATACGTGAATATGAACTAATACAGTCAATTGGAAAATAAGAACAAAAAATAATTACAAAATTACATTTGCACAATATAAGTGTAGACCGAGTCATAATAATGATAGAACTTTTTGTAACCTGATATTTGAGTAAAAAACAATCCAGATCATCATTTAATATATAAAAAGACTTTTGTTGTAAAAATGTTTTAAGTTCAGATACGATATGTAACTATTGGTACATCTTAATCAATTCCCTATGGATTTGATTACATTTGGATCTCAAACCAGTTATAATATGCAAAGAAACAGATTGCTTTCTGGTCTAGATATATTATTTAATCAATCAGACTTACTGCACAAATAAAATGATATCACAATTATAATGTTCACGTCTGAAACAGACTGCAGTAATCTGCACGCTTTATGGTAACGACTTAATCCCAAATTATGTTACCATAACAATGATATACAAACAAGCAGCCTCCTATATAACGCATTTATGTAAACATTCAACGTAACCATAGCAACTGCATAAGAAATCTTAGGTCTAGACGTATGCTACGTAGTTGTGTACACACGCAAACATGCTTGACGTCACCCTTAGACAAACCACTACCTGAGCACGTTCCCCACTGGGCACATTACGCTCTGGGTAGACAAGATGATGGACAGATACTCAGTCCAATCATGTCCAGCTTTGAACTTTAGGGGCATGCCGCCGCCTGGCTTTTAAATACGAGTATAGGAGATAGATTCAGCATGAACACCCTCTGAAGAAGACGGAAAAATACACCTTTGAAACGCGTAAGGGACTATTTATTGCTCCATTTGGAATATATTTTTATACAATCTATACATCGTGGACTGTGCAAAATATTTGCAAATTTGAAATACTTATCTAGTTTGTGTTTAATCATGGAACTATCATCTGCTTATGGGAGGAACTGTTCTCTTCTGATTGAGACACAGCATCTCCTGTTTCCTACATACACAGTTCGTGAGTCACAGGCTACTATTAAGTGTGTTTTACATGCCTCATATGTTTGAGGACTTTTAATGTGAGTGGCCATTTGTCTGTTTTTATATTTTTTATTTAAGATAAATAGTTTTACACTATGTATTTTTCTTCTGCTTTTCATTCTGCATAAATCTGCTGGAACTTTGGAGAGTACTTACAACCAGTCTTCAATCTGGATTCCAACTCCATACTCTGAGAGGAGAAGAATAAATACAAGGCCAAGCCTCCTTTGTCACTGCAGATCTTCGGATGTTTACCACTTACAGAGGCAGCAACTTACCTCATACGATTGAGGTTTGTTCTAGTAAGTGCAATACCTACCGGATATCGAATGAGATAAACTAATTATTTATTGTTCCATTAATATATGCTTTGGATGGACTTTTCATCATTTGTTTCAACTACTTCTTAACACTAGTTTATTTGATTATATCCTACATGATTCTGGTTAATAATATACCTTTGCATGTGGTCTAATACTAATCATTACCACAGATCTCATTTTTATTATTATTATTATCAAGGGGCTCTTGGAGATATCTGTACATACTAATACAAATACAAATACATTTATACAGATAATCTACAATTAGTATATTTGGGAACAGATCCTTGTTTAGCGCTTTTCTCATTCTCTTCCTCCCATATATATATATATGTGTTTGTATGTATTTATGTATTTATATGTTTTACTGTATACTTACTGTAGATATTCACATTTCAATGTTCTTCACCTACAGAATAATGTATTTTTTATGGTAAAAAACATATTTCTATATTTAACTATATATAGGTTATCTATCTATTTCTATAGATATATAGATAGATATGGTTATATATCTATTTCTATAGATATATAGATAGATATGTATTTAACATGAACAGTATCATATATATATATATATATATATATATATATATATATATATATATATATATATATATATATATATATATATATACATACAGTCTATATATAAATATATATATATATTTAATAATAAAAAAGTACATTATTTTCCATGGGATGAACATAGGAATGTAAAGTATGAGTTTTGCATATAATGTTTCGCGATTTAAATTTTAACTTGGTAGGCTTAGTAATCTGAAAGTGCGGTATTGAAATATTACTTATAAAATATTTATAAATTATTAATTAATATAATTAAACATGATTAAACATACTGTAAAATACTGTAAAATATAGATAAGATATAGTCTATGGATTATTTAGAATATTGTAGAGTATGTTTAATAATTTTTAAATAATTTTTATTTTATTTTTTATTTTTATAATTCAATAACGCGCCTTAAGAATACTACATTTTTATGTGCGCTAATCCAACTGCGTTAAAATCTAAACCACGAAACACGATGCACAAAACACATTTTACAACCCTATGTTCTTCACATTGAAAATAATGTACTTTTTATTATTAAATATATACTGTATATATATTATACTGTTCATGTAAAATACAATATATCGATAGGAATTGATATATAGGTATAGGTATATACAGGTATATAAGTTGCTCCAACTTGAAACCAAGTGGATCTATATGATGGACACACTGGTACCCAGGGGACTCAACACCTTCCTGGACTTTGGAACCTTCTACTGTGGTTGAAATTATATGAATATGGCACTTTATATGCCTGGAGGGTGACTGTGAGGATATCCACATGATTAATCGGTCTAGTGGGTATGCACTGTTGGTTTCTATACATACTCCAAGTGCATATGAAGATACATCTATTTGGACTAGTTCAGATGAATGATGGGGTTAATAATTAAGGTTTAGTTCAATCTAATTGTCCATATTGTTCTGTGTATTCCTTGAGCCAGATGGTTGGCATCTATGATTCATAGGAAATTGTATATATGTGTATGTAGTGTTTTTAATTAGATTTTTCTAAGGTGATCAATGATTTCTCATTGCCAATATGACTGTTATAATATGTTTATTATAATCAAAATACAAATAGATATTATCATTTTGGCTAAATGTTTCATAAAACAAAATAGCCTATTTTATATATATATATATATATATATATATATATATATATATATATATATATATATATATATATATATATATATATATACATACAAAAAAAGATGGTGGCACTCAAAATAAGGTTGGTGATAGTCACCTAATGTAAATGTGCAAGCAGTCACAAAATAATATAAATTTACACCATATTAAGAAAGGGCTATTGAAGAATATGAAACACTGTAATAAATTTACTTTTTTTTTTGGTGCAGCCTGTGTCACACTTTGGCTTTTGTCATATTTCTTCAATAGCCCCTTCTTAATATAGTGTAAATATATATATATATATATATTGTTTGTTTTTTGTGTGTTTTTCCAGTCATAATATTATACTTTTTGGCTGTTTGCTTTAGAAATGAACTTTAAAATATTGTGAAATGATGTGTGGGATATTACTCATTACATCTTTTTATTTGATGTGTCCTTTATTTTCCTTTTGCAACATTATAACTTGGGAGTCTTATTTACTCTTCAACCCATCTAATTATTTCCTCTGGGCCTATGAAATATTACAGACACCAGTCTCAGTGGACACAGATAAACAACAAGTATAAACAGCAGTAACTTTTGCCGCACTCTGTTTAAAATAATGGTAGATTACAGCTCATGATTTACCAGATGTGCTCCAATGTTATCCCACAGTTTGTTTGCTTTTTATAAAATCAGCGTTAAAGGGACAGTATACACCAATTTTTATATATGCATGTAATAGACGCTACTTTAAATAAGAACATACACAGATAATTATACAAAAATCCATTATAAATCTTTTTTTAAATTACTTAAAGGGATAGTCAAAATTAAACTTGCATGATTCAGAAAGATCATGTCATTTTAAGACACTTTTAAATTTACTTCTATTTTCAAATGTGCTTCATTCTCTTAGTATCTCTTGTTGAAAAAGAATATGCACATATCATACACCAGTGGGAGCTGATACTAGTTGGTGCCTGCACACATTTGTCTCTTGTGATTGACTGACTAGATGTTCAGCTAGCTGCCAGTAGTGCAATGCTGTTCCTTCAGTAATGGATAGCAAGAGAATGGGGTACATTTATTATAGAGCGAGTGGACATAATACAATGTAGCGTATCATGTCAGCTGCACATTGATATCATTGCACCAGAAGTTCTTGTGAACTGCTGGTGCAATGCCACCCCCTGAAGATTCACGGCCAATCGTCCGCTAGCAGTGGGTGTCAATCAGCCTGATCGTATTCGATCGGGTTGATTTCTGTCCGCGGCCTCCATATGGAGCTCCATACGGAGCTTGATGAATCAAACCCAATGAAGCAAAATTGATAATAGAAGTAAATTGAAAAGTTGTTTAAAATTATATGTTCTATCTGAATCCTAAAATAAATTTTTCGGTTTACTATCCCTTTAAAAACAAACAGTTTAGCACTGTTGATTAAGTTAGGCTGGGACACCCACTGAAAGGGGCTGGGAAACCAGGAAGAGAAGACCGCCCTCCTCCGCTGCATATGAAAAGACAGATTACACAACCAGCAGTCTGTATACATCAGTATACATCTAAAACTTTGGGGCTTGGTTAGGAGTCTGAAAATCAGCACAATGTTATTTAAAAATAAACAAAACTATACATTGTTACAAATGAGATAGGCTATATAAATGGATCATCTACAAAATATTTATGCTAAGAAAAATCTAGTGTACAATGATTTACAACTTATTTTAACTGCTTTACATCTGATTTTAGGAAACTAAATGCATGTTTTAACCACTCAACCAATAAATCCCGAATAAAAATGCACCCGAATCTGAAATTCTTCATAGTGAAGAAATAACAAGTAAAGGTATTATCATTATTTTTGTGTCTTGCATGAGGAAGTGATACGTAGGGCCTGATTTATCTAGTGTCTGGCGACATTTATCATTCCTGGCAGCATTTATCATTGCACAAGCAGTTCGGCCACTAGCAGGGGGTGTCAATCAACCCGATCGTATGAGATTGGACAGATTGATGTCCGCAGCCTCAGAGGCAGCGGACGAGTTAAAGGGACATAAAATAAGTTAGGCTAGAGAAAAAATATAATAATATGTACTTCAATTACTTTACCTGCAAATTTATACTGCAGTGCCGCGCCATTAACCCTTTCTTTTAAGTTTTTGAATTGTACAGCCCTAACTCCCCCCATAAAATTCCTTTTATGGTTGCATCTATTTTCACCATTTATATGGTAGAATGCAAGACGTTAACAGTCATTATCTGCTGAAGCAAATAAGCTGTTGTGAACTCAGTTGAAATACAATGCCTGTGTTTCTGATGTAAAACACTGATAATGAGGGGTGGATCAGGCTTCTCCAGACTGCATGGCTTTGTAAGCTATTTTGCTTATTTTTGAAAATTGTTTTTATGCAATCTATTTTTATTTAATTAGCCCTTTTAGGATATGCACAGATCTCAACATGTTTTATGGCACTTTAAGGAGTAGCGGTCTTAAGACCGCTGCTTCTTAACTCCTATTTCCTGAAGTCTCGCGCAGAAACAGAGAAACAGGTGCATTAGGCACAATTCGGTTGATGATAAATTGGCCCCAATGTCTTGACGTTCTGCAGGGGGGTGACGCCTATTCTGGTAAAACCAGCAACAATCACTCGGTGGAAGCAGAACTTACTTCTATCAGCAGGAAAAAATGGGTTTGTTGATAACATAAATCTAAACTATTATATCCCCAGAGTGGGTTTGAAAATGTAATATAACAAATATGGCTACACTTTAGGGAATTAACAATTAATGTTATATTTTTGCATTAACCTGTTTTCCAGTCTCCTGTATTTCAAGTTCCTTTGTGAGCTCTTATGTTGGACATATTAATTATTGGACTGGATCCTTAATTAGGCCAAGTGGGACTATGGAACCCAGGTGGCATTTCTCTTTAATCACTGATTCTGCTAACTAGCAAAATTACTAAAGTTTTGCGATATACCGGGTGCGTAAATAACGCAAAATAATTAGCGTTATCGTACTTTTCATAGCGATGCCATTATGATTTACTTAAAAAACCTTCTCTTGTTGTGCGGTATGGTGTGTTAAGTTCTATACCGCACAAAACCCAAGCATATTAGAATGGATAAAGTATGAACAATGTTACCACTTCCCTTCAGGTGCTCGCTGCCAGCCCAGGTTCTCCCAAACCGTGTATAGAAGCATAAAGTGTTAAAAGTGGCGGCGCTGTGTCACCTCCAGGAAACCAAGCTGCCCACGTCCTCTGAGTCAACAGCTTGGTTCCCTGGAGGTGACACAGCGCCGCCACTTTCAGCACAAAACCCAAGGCCTGACATTACATGCTCGTGCACACTTTCCTCCATAGACATCAATCAGGCCTGGACTGAGCATCGGGCATACTGGGCAAATGCCCGGTGGGCTGGTTACCTTAGCCCTACGGCCCCCCCTGCACAGGCACAAGAAGAGAACCTTCCCCTTTCAGAAATACAAGTCACTCTACCCACCCTCAGGTTCCCACGTGCGTGCGGAAATAAAGTGCTTAACTTTCTGGCTGGCAGAAGAAGCATCCTGTGCGGAGCTGTGTCACATCATGAGCAGTCGTGGATTTGCATGTATCTCTCTTTCTTGGCAACCCTGCTTCACTGCTGCACCTTATGAAGCCTGGTATTGGCAAAAACCTTTGAAGTCTATATATGTCTATATATTCAAAGGTTTTTGCCAATACTAGGCTTCATTAGGTGCAGTAGTGAAGTGATGGATGTCTCACACCGGTCTGTTAAAAAGTGTTTTTTTTTACTGTGGTGGTGGGTGGGAATTTATCAGCATTGAATAGAGTGTCATTGTGATGAGCAAGAAAACCCTGTCCGGTACGGTGCTCGGACAAAATGTCGACGGACAAAATGCCAAAGCACATTCGTCCGTCAGACATATGTCTGAGATACACTAATTCCGACTGCACGCCGAACAGCACAATCACGCAATCATGTAATTGCGTAATTGTCATCAGTAAAAAAGCGGATAATTTAAATATATATTGTCAATAGCGCATAATATTTAAGATTTACTTAAATAAATCAAGATACATTCGGCCGAGGGCAGATACGATCCAAAATTTTCTGTTACAATCAGTGACTCGGGCGCCGCAACGGCCTCTGGGAACCTATCCATGGGTCCCTACCCTCACGATGTACTTTTGACACATAATATAATTATAAGTTAATATATAGTATATATATATATATATATATATATATATATATATATATATATATATATATATATATAGCAAAGGAGATTATATATATATTTATGTTATATATAAGTTGATTTAATTGTCTTTTGTCAGTTCACTATTAAAAATGTTTTAGCTAAAACCGTGATTTTTAAGCTTCATTCCCACTCAGCAGCCGGATAAATATCTTTCGGAATATTATCCGTCGGACAAATGTCCGTCGGACAAGCGTCCGTCGTATAACAGTCCGGCCACGGTCCGGTACAGCCTGCTCCTCCCAGAACAATGCACTGTCATAGACCCCTCCTGACGACAGCACACAGTTGTGGTTTGGGGGGGGGGGGTGGAGGGCAGCTGACAACATGGCAGAACTATCTCATGCCATCTTAATAAAGTAAAAGTCAGATTAAGGGCTGTGGGCCAAGGGCTGGTCGTCTAAGTCCTTCCTACATATCAGGGCTCCCTAAAATGTTGTAAGCCCTCTGCAGCCCATGCACAATTTCATAGGGTTTCGTGCACCTCAATATTTTTTTTTGTGCACTGCTACTTCCCTTACAGCCCTCATGCAATGTTTTTATTCTGCCACAGGAGACACCACAAATGGCTGGAAGCAGGACGGAACCATCAAACGGTAAGAGGCACCATAATTGCTTCTCCAGTAAAAGTTCAGCTAATTTAATAAAATGTTGAAACTCCAATGTTGAATAATATGTATAGTCATTTTATTTCTACTGCACATAGAAACTTTAAATAAAATGTAATACGTGAAAAGCAAACTTTTTTACAATTTAGATAAACTAAATATTTATTTGTTGCCTTTAATTCCCTACTAAAGTTCCTTTCTTCAATGAATACATTTGAGGGAATCCTGATTATTAATGTGCAGTCCATATTGCATTCTTGCAACCAACATCGGGATAATTTGAATGAAAGATATCCAGAATGTTTGCCTTGTGTCTTTAATAAAATTATTGTGTCTTAACACGACTGGGCACGTAACTGATTATAGAAGGCTGCATAGCTACATAAACACACATAAACATAAAAATAACATGACCCGCCCCCCTACCAACATCGAGAAACTATATCTTAGAAACTCACCAATAAAACACTCTCTCTCCGTCATATACAAAATTCTCCTTCAACCCCTGCCAGGCAACTTGCTATACTCTATAGAGATGTGGGAGAGAGAACTAGGTATAATTATTCTTCCGCAAACTGCTACCAATATATTCCTCAACACCAAAAAATCCTCCACTTCAGCATCCACCGGCTATACCCTAACACCACCAATAAATGCTGGAGATGAGGCCATGTGGGGATTGGCATGGGCCACATGTGGTGGTGGTGTTTGCAAATGAACCATTTTTGGTACGAGGTCATAGATAAATGAGGTTGGGAAAATACTACACATGAACTTACCACCAGACCCCCTAATATGGTTACTAAATAAGTCTGTCAAACTGCCGCTCAAATCCCTCCTTCCCCTATTTCACATATTCACAAATAGTGCAAAAATGCTTATAGCTAGACACTGGAAGGCAAAGGATGTTCCTACCTTGGGACTGTGGAGAGCTAAGGTATCCGAACTGTTGGAGTTGGAAGAGTACTCCGCATATAAGAAAGGGAACACAGATAGTTTTATATCGATACAAGCAATTTGGGACGAATATATCAGATCACCAGAGGCTTCTTCAGGGCAAGTGTAGCTGACTAGAAATTTATATAGACTATAATAGTAAATTTCTCCCTTATCTTTTTTCTTTTTATGCCACTACAAATTCTACCCCGAGACTGGACAAACCCCCACCCCCTCCTGTTATTCTGCTATTCTCCTTTAAATTTTTTTTGTGTAACAACATTCTACGAAAATACCTAGTTTTCTCTTTCACCTGTATTATAAAAACATTTGGATCTGTGCCACTTTATGAGAAATTGTAATTGTTATTATGTTTACATATTTTATGTGGATGTTGTAAGTTGTGAACAGATTTGACGTTAATAAAAGAATTTAACTAAAATTATTGTGTCTTAAATTTAGCATAATAAAAGTTAATCCATATAGT
Organism: Bombina bombina; assembly: GCF_027579735.1. NCBI lineage: Eukaryota > Metazoa > Chordata > Amphibia > Anura > Bombinatoridae > Bombina > Bombina bombina. Next base: position 612,090,422 of record NC_069499.1, on the reverse strand, counting down.
AAGTAAGTAGTAGTAGTAAGTTGGTTATTTATTATTACTATAGCATTGAATCAAAGTTTTGCTTTGCAAAAAAATAGGTTACCCATATAAAGGGGAAAGCAATGGGGCCGAATTATCAAACTCCTAATGGAGCTTGATGCCACTGTTTCCGTGCAAGCCTTCATACTTGCCGGAAACAGTAGTTATGAAGCAGCGGTCTAAAGACCACTGCTCCATAACTTGTCCACTGACTCTGAGGCTGCCGTGAATCTGCAGGGGGTGGCATTGCACAAGCAGTTCATCAGAACTGCTTGTGCAATGATAAATGCTGACAGTGTATGCTGTCGGCATTTATCGATGTGCAGCGGACATGATACGCTACATCGTATCATGTCCGTCCGCACTTTAGTAAATTGGCCCCTATGTCAGTCTTTTCATGCAATTTTCCACCTCACACAGGATATCAAGTTAAATGTCTATAGAAAGACAATAACATGTCTACACATCCAGTGCATTCCCAAATAAGAACAAAAGAAGTTTGCATATAAATATATTTTTCTTAAATCTTTGCACATAATTTATAGTGATATATAATGTGTGGTATGCGTGCATATGAGTGTGTGTGTTGTGTATGTGTGGTGTGTGTGTATGTGAGTGCATATGAATATGTATATGTTTGGTGTGCGTGCGTATGAGTGTGTGTATGTGTGGTGTGCCGGCATATGAGTGTGCGTATGTAAGGTGTACATGCATATAAGTGTGTGTATGTGTGCCGTTTAATAAAAAAAACGGGGGAGGAGGGATGCTTTGCCTTAAAATGCCCGGGCCTATTTTTGGTCCCATTCCAGCCCTGACATCAATGAGGAGAAAGTGTCAGAAAAAAACTAACACCTGTGATCGCGGAATGGCAAATCACTGTAACGCAACTCCATTAATACCTATGGGGAAAAGAAAATTACTATAAACTATAAATTAACAACATAACTATTCTAATAAAATAAACTACAAATTAAAAATCCTAAATTACATGATTAAATAAACCTAACACTACTAAAAAAATTAAAAAAAATCTAACATTACAAAAAAAACTCAGCTAAAATTTCAAAAAAACAAAAACACTAAGATTAGAACAATTTTTTTTATATCCAAAATAATAAAAATTACACCTAACCTAACAGTCCTATAAAAACAAAAAAGCCATCCCAAAATAAAAACACCCCATAACAATAAACTACAAATAGCCCTTAAAATGACCTTTTGTAGGGCACTGCCCTAAGTTAAACAGCTCTCTTACCTAAAAAATTACAAAGTCCCCCTAACGGTAAACCCCCCACCCAACCAACCCCCCAAAATAAAAAAAAAACTAAGTCTAAAAAAAATCTAAGCTACCCATTGCCCATAAGGGGGCATTTGTATGGGCATTGCCCTTAAAAGGGAAATCAGCTCTTTTACCATTAGCTCTTTTACTGCCCAAAGCCCTATAATCTAAGCCCCCCCCCAAAAAAAACAAAAAAAACAGGAAATCTACTCACAGTTCCTGAAGTCCGGACATCCATCTTCATACAGGCGGCGAGAAGTCTTCATCCAGGCGGCGACATCTAAATCCATCGCAGGGGCATCTTCTATCTTCATCCTGGTGGCGCAGAGCTGTGGAGGCACGGAGCATCATCACCGGCAGTGCGGACATCCAGCGTAGAGGATCCTCTTCTTACGATCACCGCCGTACACTGAAGCTTGAATGCCAGGTACCCGTTTAAAAATGGGGTATCTTGCATTCCTATTGGCTGACATTTTTAATTCAGCCAATAGGATGAGAGCTACTGAAATCCTTTTGGCTAATTTGAATGGCAAATGTTTTGAGTGCGGAATGGATCGTTGCGTTACTGGCTAAAATGCTTGCGGCATAGCTATAATACGGGAGACCTGCCATTCAATGGGCAATGGCCAATTTTTCAGCGGTATAGCCATGCAGCACCATACCGCAAAACTTGTAATCTAGCTGTATTGTTGGGTTTAGACTCTAACGGACTGAGAGTTTGTGGGGGCTTCATGTCATTCTTGGACCCAGGCAGCACAATATATTGAAATGACTGTGGTGCCAGTACGAGATAAGAAGAGAATCCTCCTTGTGAACACATTTTAAGAGTATTCTGTATATTGATATTTAATAGTTTGCTTCTCCTATTTGTGTGATTAAAAGAGAACATGCCTTTAACAGAAACTTTCTAATTTTTGTAGTTCTAAATACTGCAGGGGTTAACACATAGCCACTTTTCTTATTGTCATGCTGGTCCTCAACAGACATGACTGGTGATTAACAGCTACAGTCAAATGGTGATTCAGGTTACAATACCAGAGTGGACTTTATGTATTTAAATCCTTTGTGGTTATTATATCTGCATAATTAACATGTGCAAATTGTGTTTGCCTTTAGGATGTACAGACCATTTATCTCTTCTTTACATTATAAAGTACCCTGTTGTGTAGAATGTGAAATACAGGAATAGGACTATATTTATCATAGTCATATATATGTGCATAGCAGTTCCTTATTATTTATTCACCTCCCCCAGACAATAATTTGATTTTTACTTCCCTGTAAAGTTGCAGCTCTGCTATTTATATCCCATATCCGTTTTATTTATACCACGGCATAACTTTGTATTTACACCCCTAGAAGATTTTTGATTTTGCATAGCACCAGTATTGCTACTTTTTTTTTTACAACCCAGGACTACCACTGAATTTTATGTATTCCTCAACAATATTTCTGCTTTTCACATCAGCCCATAGAAATACCAATACTTATTTAATTCAGCCCTTGTTAGCAGTTCAAATGCATTGGGCTAGATTACAAGTGGCACATTAACGTTAGAGCATACGCAATATTAAAATATTGCGCCCGCGTCAATTTGTGCACGGATTAGAAGTTGAAAGTAAATGTGACCACACGAGTGCAAACTAAATTTGCGTTTGTCTGGTTAGCGCGACTGAAGACCTTGCATAAAAGGCTAGAGCTAAAAAAAAGTTGCATTAAACACCAGATAAATACATTAAAATAAAGTGTTACACTCATATATACACTATCTGATAAAATTATTCATATCAATATTTTAAGAAAAGCTATAAGGGTTTTAAAAGGTATATGGTATATGAATAGGAATTTGAATGGAATGTGCTATAATGTATATATACAGTGAGGGAAAAAATGATTTGATCCCTTGCTGATTTTGTACGTTTTCCCACTGACAAAGAAATGATCAGTCTATAATTTTAATGGTAGGTTTATTTGAACAATGAGAGACAGAATAACCAAAAAAAAAAAAATCCAGAAAAACGCATTTCAAAAAGTTATAAATTGATTTGCATTTTAATGAGTGAAATAAGTATTTGACCCCTTTGCAAAACATGACTAAGTACTTGGTGGCAAAACCCTTGTTGGCATTTACAGAGGTCAGACGTTTCTTGTAGTTGGCCACCAGGTTTGCACACATCTTAGGAGGGATTTTGTCTCACTCCTTTATGCAGATCCTCTTCAAGTCATTAAGGTTTCAAGGCTGACATTTGGCAACTCGAACCTTCAGCTCCCTCCACAGATTTTCTATGGGCTTAAGGTCTGGAAACTGGCTAGGCCACTCCAGGACCTTAATGTGCTTCTTCTTGATCCACTCCTTTGTTGCCTTGGCCGTGTGTTTTGGGTCATTGTCATGCTGGAATACCAATCCATGACCCATTTTCAATGCCCTGGCCGAGGGATCGAGGTTCTCACCCAAGATTTGATGGTACATGGCCATGTCCATCGTCCCTTTAATGCGGTGAAGTTGTCTTGTCCCCTTAGCAGAAAAACACCCCCAAAGCATAATGTTTCCACCTCCATGTTTGACGGTGGGGATGGTTTTCTTGAGGTTATAGGCAGCATTCCTCCTCCACCAAACAGTTGAGTTGATGCCAAAGAGCTCGATTTTGCTTTCATCTGACCACAACACTTTCACCAAGTTCTCCTCTGAATCATTCAGATGTTCATTGGCAAGCTTCAGACGGGCCCGTACATTTGCTTTCTTGAGCAGGGGGACCTTGCGGGCGCTGCAGGATCTCAGTCCTTCACGGCGTAGTGTTACTATTTGTTTTCTTGATGACTATGGTCCCAGCTGCCATTGACAAGATCCTCCAGTGTAGTTCTGGGATGATTCCTCACTGTTCTCATGATCATTAAAACTCCATGAGGTGAGATCTTGCATGGAGCACCAGATCGAGGGAGATTGACAGTTATTTTGTGTTTCTTCCATTTGCGAATAATCGCACTAACTGTGGTCACCTTCTCACCAAGCTGCTTGACGATAGTCTTGTAGTCCATTCCAGCCTTGTTTAGGCTTAAAAATTGTAAGGCATGTAATATATATTGTATACTATCATTCAATATGGAATTGTAATTTTTACTTATTTTGTTTTTTGAAATTTGTATGCCTTTTTCTCTAAACCTCAATAAAAGAATTTAAAACCAAAGAGAGTGCTCCTAATCTCAGCTCGTTACCTGAATAAAAGACACCTGGGAGACAGAAATCTTGCTGATTGATAAGGGATCAAATACTTATTTTACTCATTAAAATGCAAATCAATTTATAACTTTTTTAAAAAGCGTTTTTCTAGATTTTTTTGTTGTTATTCTGTTTCTCACTGTTCAAATAAACCTACCATTAAAATTATAGACTGATCATTTCTTTGTCAGTGAGCAAACATACAAAATCAGCAGTGGATCAAATAATTTTTTCCCTCACTGTACATACGTATTCATTTTTATGTATGTATACATACATATGTATATATGTGTATACATGTGTATTTATGTTTATATGTGTATTAATTAATATGGCTCTGGGGAGGTCTCTGTGAAAAGCACACTGGTCTAAAAGAGGCTGCTTCTGGGTGGTAAATCGCCATAGAACTAGTTGATGAGCTGTTGTTCGTTCCTGGTAGAGTGCTTTTGTCTTCGTATGCAAATTAATATGGGGAGGTCTCCCTATGGGTGATGGGGAAACCAGATGTGGACTCCTTGCCCAGTGTGCTTAGAGGAATGTGGCTGCACCTCACTAACGAGGCCCATAGGAGGCCAAAACGATCGTCTAGGGTTGTCATGCTCCTTGTTCAGAGGAGAATTGCCTGGTATTTTGGCGCTGGACTGACCTTACTGGGTGGGATCAGACTAATATACTTCAGGAATGTTTTCCTTTGTGAAAAGCACACTGGTCTAAAAGAGGCTGCTCCTGGGTGGTAAATTGCCATAGAACTAGCTGATGAGCTGTTGTTTGTTCCTGGTAGAGTGCTTCTGTGTTCGTATGCAAACATATATACATATGTATATTTACTTTGGAGCCCTTTCAACACAAACACCCAAAAACAAGAAAAATTATTTGTAATACATTTTTATATTTAATAATGTATTTTAAATGTGTAAGTACTGTAAATATTATACATAGTAATGTTCCTCACATAGGTTAAAATGTTCTATGTATTTTTAAATATGTATTCCTATATATATCTGTATAAAGCTATATATATATGTATACAGGTATACCTCACTTTACAGCGCTTCACTTTACAGCGATTCGCTAATACAGCGCTTTGTGGAGCTGAAGTTCAACCTAAAAAGATTTTGAAATAGTGCTGTAATCATCAGGAGATTGCGAGAAAAGTGACTGGCACCATTTTGTTATGCACAGTTCACGCTGTTTACAGCATTACAGCGCAATCTGTGTCTCAGTGTTAGACTGGCAAATTTTACTACAGTCACTGTCACTATTTTACAGGTACAGTATTTATTGAATACTGTACTGTGCTAGTATTAAACTAAACTTAGTGCTATTGCACACTTAATATATATATAAGTTCAAACATGTTTTCAAGTTTTTAAATGCACTGGCAAGTGAAAAGAAAGCTTAAACTGCCTTGTTTCACTTTAAGGCGGTTTTCACTTTACAGCGGGGCTCCGGTCCCTAACCCGCTGTATGAGCGGGGTATACCTGTATAAGTATACATTTTTAACCCATGATCGAGCGAAAGCGCTAAATAGTGCGCCACTTGTAATCTGGACCATTATATTTACATTAAAATACCACTGCTCTGTTTACCCAAACAAGTACAATTGTTGTTGTTTTTTAACATTCCATGCATTACTACTGTTTTTTCTCTATACCGTTACAAACAACCCTCTATTTTATTTATACTGTAATACTACACTTCTTTTATTTAAAGATACTTTAGTTTCTGTGCTTTTCCCCGGCTCTTTGTATGACATCTATATTCACTGAGTGGGATATCTACTGATCCGTTTACAAGCTTTCTGCATTATGTAATAAGCTGCTGGGATTAGAGTTAAACAGTCAGAAATCAGCCCAAAGCTGTGCATTGTTTATTCATAAAACTCTGTGGGTTCTAAATCAAAGGCTGATGTCTGGAAAAGGCAAGCAGGATAACTGAACCATATTTAGCACACACAAAAAAACCAACAAAATATTCCATTGTATACACAAGGAACTTTTTATTTGACATTTAATTATATTTTGCCTAAGTATTATAGGTCCAAATATGTTCATAACAAGGAGAACATGGGACAAATTTCCTAGTAACTATTAGATCTCACACTGTTCACAGCCGTAATACTAAACAGACTTATTAGGAATAGGGTTACCAAATGTTCTTAATAAACATACTGGACAACCAGTGGGTGATCACAGGAAAGCAGTAGATGGAGTCTTGATCAGACCTCATATCAGACCCCATTACCCTACAACTCCTGTGAGCTATACTACCTCATCAGACCTGAGCTCATAGTGATGCAGCTGATTTAAGTTACTTATCCCTATCTGGTCCTCAGATCAGACATATTCCCCTGATGCCCCTATTAGACCTTTGATCAGAGAGTGGGTGTCCAGAAAAAAGGAAACAAATATATTGGGGCCGAATTATCAAGCGCTGGGCAGACATGATACGCTGTCGGCATTCACGGCCAATCGGCCTCTAGCAGGTGGTGTCAATCATCCCGATCGTATCTGATCGGGATGATTGCTTTCTGCCACCTCAGAGGTGGTGGATGAGTTAAGGAGCAGTAGTCTTATGACCGCTGCTTCTTAACTTAAGTTTCCGGCAAGCCAGAAAGTTCGGGGGTAAATTGCAGCATCCGTTGCTTGATAAATCTACCCCTAAGTGTTAATAGAACGCAAACTCATAATCATTTGACTACTATTTGAGTTTACTATAGTTTGTTATAGTAAATCTATTGAGCACCTTGTTCTACTATAAGTCCTCACTGTTAGCCTGTGTAGGTCGGGTGATCTGGAAAAGTAATACCTCATTTGAATTTCAAACTACATAAAAACTTTGGTGCACCTTTAAAATTCCCCAATGTTTATACCAGAGACTAAATATGATGTAAAAAAAAAAAAGATTTTTTGATAGCACAGTGCGAATACCACAGGGTATCAATTACAGGGTGAATTCCCAATCTTTAATGTACAATTTTTGAGGTAGCCACTGTCATCATCCAGACTATTACTTTGTTACAGCCTCACAATTGTTGTAGCATAGTCATACTTAGCTTTGCCGTTGGCTTCATAGTTGGAAGCTACCCAGCATACACATGGGCAGGAGAACCAACCTAGGACTTCACAAATATTCTCAGCCCTTGAAAATATTGAACATTTAAGCAACAAGCAATAAGTGTCCAACTGATCTCTGAAAGAATGTATTATAGGCTAGATTACAAGTAAAGTGTTTGTTCACAAACTAATATATAATAAATAATGGGACTCACTAATTAGAGTGCTAGCCAAACCAACTTTTAATTTCAATTTTTAGAAACTGGTTTTATCTGTTACCGTGAGTGCTAACATTACTCACCAGCACTCCCATATTCTCATGTGCGATAACCCGACATGAAAATATAAAGATTTCACATTCCAATGTTCTGCACATATCAAAATATGTTCTATTTATTCATAAATAGATATTTCTATATATATCTGATAGTTTTTTGGTAATATATATATATATATACCTATATATCTATATGATTATATATAGGTATAGATATATACAGATAAATATAGGAATATCTATTTAAAAATACTTAGAACATAATCCTCTATGGGCAGAACATTGGAATGTGAAATATTTACAGTAAATACATAGTAAAACCTTTATTAAATATGAATATAGCATCAATATGCTTTTACATGTTTTTGTCTACTTAATGGCAAAGGGCACCAATGCACTTTTATATATATATATATATATATATATATATATATATATATATATATATATATATATATACTATATAAATAAATAAATAAATATATATATATATATATGTATTTATGTGTTTATTTGTGTATATATGTCTGTAAATACATATATACACATAAAAACACATAAATACATATATACACATAAAAATACATAAATATATATGTACATATACTGTATATTTTAAACATATATATATATATATATATATATATATATATATATATATATATATATATATATATATATATGTATATATATATATATATATATATATATATATATAATATATATATATATATACTGTACATATCCATCTTTAGTCATGTATGTGTATGTACCTCTATGTTAAAGTGAAGGTCAATTTTCATGTGAAAGTGCCCGGTTTTTAAAAAAACTATTAAAAACAGGGGCACTTTCATTCATGAAAATTGACAAAGCACCGTATTTTAAAAATACTTGCCTTCTTCTTCTTCTGAAACCCCAGATCGCCGTTTTGAAGCGATGCCCCGTCTGCTTCTTCCTGGTTTACTTACCCATCAATGACAAAACCAGCTTCCTCCAATCACGGCGTTGCCTCAGGCAATGATTACCCCGGGGGGGAAACTGTGATTGGAGGATGCCGGAATCGTCATTGCTGACGTATGAAGAGGCTTGCGACGGGCAGGTGAAGCACTGGAGCGGCTTCAAGAAGAAAAGGTAAGCATAATTTTTTTTAAAACGCTGAAATGTCAATTTTCATGAATGAAAGTGCCCTTGTTTTTAATTGTTTTTTTTAAAAAAGCGGGCACTTTCACATGAAAATTGACCTTCATTTTAAAGCCCTTTGCCTGACTTTTTTTTCTAACACCTGAGATCTCATATTTTTTAGCCTTTATAGCTTTTTTGTGTAATATTTTTTTTTTTTTTAATTTCTATAAGACAGTGTTATTATGAGTGTAACTATGCTTTGTAATGTATTTTTATGTGTTGTGTGCACTTTAGTTTTGCGAAACAGTTAACCAGAGCTCTAAAGTCCCGGTAATCATTCTAGCATAAATTGCAATTTTGCTCAAGTGATCGCATTTACTTCCAACTCCAACTCATAATATGAGCGATAAGCCCTACGAGCACAAACACTCGCAATATAACCCTTATGACTCGGGTTTAAACGTTGGCGCTCCGCTCATAATCTGCTCCGCAATGTTTTGAAAACTACTTTTTAAGTATTCTTAGATTTGCCTGTGTGTACTTTAACCTGTGGCTTAAATTAAAACGCCTGTATAAACTATTATTTGGTTCAGTGCAAGCTGTCACACTTTGGCTGGGCCTTTTTTTTTGTAAACTTCCAATATCCAACCTTACCTTTAATCACTTGTTCAATTAAAATTCATGCGCCTAGATTTAGAGTTCTGCGGCCAAAGGGGTGCGTTAGCTACACTGGCTTTTTTCTGGCCGCACCTTTTAAATACCGCTGGTATTTAGAGTTCACAGAATGGCTGCGTTAGGCTCAAAAAAAGGAGCATATAGCATATTTACCGCAACTTCAACTCTCGATACCAGCGGTGCTTACGGACGCGGCCAGCTTCAAAAACGTGCTCGTGCACGATTCCCCCATAGAAAACAATGGGGCTGTTTGAGCTGAAAAAAAACCTAACACCTGCAAAAAAGCCGCATTCAGCTCCTAACGCAGCCCCATTGTTTGCTATGGGGAAACACTTCCTACGTCTGCACCTAACACTCTAACATGTACCCCGAGTCTAAACACCCCTAACCTTACACTTATTAACCCCTATTCTGCCGCCCCCACTATCGATGACCCCTGCATATTTTTTTTAACCCCTAATCTGCTGCTCCGTAAACCGCCGCTACTTACATTATCCCTATGTACCCCTAATCTGCTGCCCCTAACACCCCCGACCCCTATATTATATTTATTAACCCCTAATCTGCCCCCCACAACGTCGCCTCCACCTGCCTACACTTATTAACCCCTAATCTGCCGAGCGGACCGCACCGCTATTATAATAAAGTTATTAACCCCTAATCCGCCTCACTCCCGCCTCAATAACCCTATAATAAATAGTATTAACCCCTAATCTGCCCTCCCTAACATCGCCGACACCTAACTTCAAACATTAACCCCTAATCTGCCGACTGGAGCTCACCGCTATTCTAATAAATGTATTAACCCCTAAAGCTAAGTCTAACCCTAACACTAACACCCCCTTAAATTAAATATAATTTAAATCTAACAAAATAAATTAACTCTTATTAAATAAATTATTCCTATTTAAAGCTAAATACTTACCTGTAAAATAAATCCTAATATAGCTACAATATAAATTATAATTATATTATAGCTATTTTAGGATTTATATTTATTTTACAGGTAACTTTGTATTTATTTTAACCAGGTACAATAGCTATTAAATAGTTAAGAACTATTTAATAGCTAAAATAGTTAAAATAATTACAAATTTACCTGTAAAATAAATCCTAACCTAAGTTACAATTAAACCTAACACTACACTATCAATAAATAAATTAAATAAAATACCTACAATTACTCACAATTGAACCTAACACTACACTATCAATAAATGAATTAAATACAATACCTACAAATAACTACAATTAAATAAACTAACTAAAGTACAAAAAATAAAAAAGAACTAAGTTACAAAAAATAAAAAAATATTTACAAACATTAGAAAAATATTACAACAATTTTAAACTAATTACACCTACTCTAAGCCCCCCAAAATAAAAAAAATGCCCTACCCTATTCAAAATTTAAAAAGTTCAAAGCTCTTTTACCTTACCAGCCCTGAACAGGGCCCTTTGAAATTCAGCTCTTTTGCCTGTAAAAAAACACATACAATACCCCCCCCAACATTACAACCCACCACCCACATACCCCTAATCTAACCCAAACCCCCCTTAAATAAACCTAACACTAAGCCCCTGAAGATCTTCCTACCTTATCTTCACCTCACCGGGTATCACCGATCGGTCCTGGCTCCAAAGTCTTCATCCAACCCAAGCGGGGGCTGGCGATCCATAATCCTGCGGCTGAAGAGGTCCAGAAGAGGCTCCAAAGTCTTCATCCTATCCGGGAAGAAGAAGTGATCCAGACCGGCAACCATCTTGATCCAAGCGGCATCTTCTATCTTCATCCGATGAGGAACGGCTCCATCATGAAGACCTCCAGCGCGGATCAATCTTCTTCTGACGACGTCCAACTGAAGAATGACGGTTCCTTTAAGGGACGTCATCCAAGATGGCGTCCCTCGAATTCCGATTGGCTGATAGGATTCTATCAGCCAATCGGAATTAAGGTAGGAAAATTCTGATTGGCTGATGGAATTAAGGTAGGAAAATTCTGATTGGCTGATGGAATCAGCCAATCAGAATCAAGTTCAATCCGATTGGCTGATCCGATCAGCCAATCAGATTGAGCTCGCATTCTATTGGCTGTTCCGATCAGCCAATAGAATGCAAGCTCAATCTGATTGGCTGATCGGATCGGCCAATCGGATTGAACTTGATTCTGATTGGCTGATTCCATCAGCCAATCAGAATTTTCCTACCTTAATTCCGATTGGCTGATAGAATCATATCAGCCAATCGGAATTCGAGGGACACCATCATGGATGACGTCCCTTAAAGGAACCGTCATTCTTCAGTTGGACGTCGTCGGAAGAAGATTGATCCGCGCTGAAGGTCTGCACGATGGAGCCGTTCCTCATCGGATGAAGATAGAAGATGCCACTTGGATCAAGATGGTTGCCGGTCTGGATCGCCTCTTCTTCCCGGATAGGATGAAGACTTTGGAGCCTCTTCTGGACCTCTTCAGCCGCAGGATTATGGTTCGCCAGCCCCCGCTTGGGTCGGATGAAGATTTTGGAGCCAGGACCGATCGGTGATACCCGTTGAGGTGAAGATAAGGTAGGAAGATCTTCAGGGGCTTAGTGTTAGGTTTATTTAAGGGGGGTTTGGGTTAGATTAGGGGTATGTGGGTGGTGGGTTGTAATGTTGGGGGGGGTATTGTATGTGTTTTTTTACAGGCAAAAGAGCTGAATTTCAAAGGGCCCTGTTCAGGGCTGGTAAGGTAAAAGAGCTTTGAACTTTTTAAATTTTGAATAGGGTAGGGCATTTTTTTATTTTGGGGGGCTTTGTTATTTTATTAGGGGGCTTAGAGTAGGTGTAATTAGTTTAAAATTGTTGTAATATTTTTCTAATGTTTGTAAATATTTTTTTATTTTTTGTAACTTAGTTCTTTTTTATTTTTTGTACTTTAGTTAGTTTATTTAATTGTAGTTATTTGTAGGTATTGTATTTAATTCATTTATTGATAGTGTAGTGTTAGGTTTAATTGTAAGTAATTGTAGGTATTTTATTTAATTTATTTATTGATAGTGTAGTGTTAGGTTTAATTGTAACTTAGTTTAGGATTTATTTTACAGGTAAATTTGTAATTATTTTAACTATTTTAGCTATTAAATAGTTCTTAACTATTTAATAGCTATTGTACCTAGTTAAAATAAATACAAAGTTACCTGTAAAATAAATATAAATCCTAAAATAGCTATAATATAATTATAATTTATATTGTAGCTATATTAGGGTTTATTTTACAGGTAAGTATTTAGCTTTAAATAGGAATAATTTATTTAATAAGAGTTCATTTATTTCGTTAGATTTAAATTATATTTAATTTAGGGGGGTGTTAGTGTTAGGGTTAGACTTAGCTTTAGGGGTTAATCCATTTATTACAGTAGCGGCGAGATTAGGTTGGCAGATTAGGGGTTAATAATTGAAGTTAGGCGTCGGCGATGTTAGGGAGGGCAGATTAGGGGTTAATACTATTTATTATAGGGTTATTGAGGCGGGAGTGAGGCGGATTAGGGGTTAATAAGTGTAGGCAGGTGGAGGCGACGTTGAGGGGGCAGATTAGGGGTTAATAAATATAATATAGGGGTCGGCGGTGTTAGGGGCAGCAGATTAGGGCTACATAGCTATAATGTAGGTGGCGGTGGTGTACGGAGCGGCAGATTAGGGGTTAATAATAATATGCAGGGGTCAGCGATAGCGGGGGCGGCAGATTAGGGGTTAATAGTAGTTAAGAGCTTTATAAACCGGCGTTAGCCCAGAAAGCTCTTAACTACTGACTTTTTTCTGCGGCTGGAGTTTTGTCGTTAAATTTCTAACGCTCACTTCAGCCACGACTCTAAATACCGGAGTTAGAAAGATCCCATTGAAAAGATAGGATACGCAAATGACGTAAGGGGATCTGCAGTATGGGAAAGTCTCGGCTGGAAAGTGAGCGTTAGACCCTTTCCTGACTGACTCCAAATACCGGCGGTAGCCTAAAACCAGCGTTAGGAGCCTCTAACGCTGGTTTTGACGGCTACCGCCCAACTCTAAATCTAGGCCATGATGGTGTCCTGAAATGTAAATTAAGGTATATGTACTGATTCCATGACACTTTTAATAGAAGCCACTTCATTTTATAACTCTTAAAATAATGCAATTTTCAGATATAGTATAACTTTTTTTTTTTCTTCAAATTTTAAAGCATTATTGTTTATAAAAATAATGAAATTATCCTTTTATGTAAATGATGATATACTTTACACTGTACAGAGAAGTTAAAGTGTCTTCTTATATTATTTTGATGTGTCAGTGCTTTTTAAGGTATCTGATACATGACAACACAGATAGAGATTAAGGGGCTGATTTATCACAGGCTTCAGGCTCGCCGGAAACCGCATTTATTAAGCAGCGGTCTTAAGACCGATACTCCTTAACTGGTCCGTTGCCTCTGAGGCTGTGGATATCAATCCGACCGATCCTATACGATCGTGTTGATTGACACCCCCTGCTAGCGGCTGCTAATCTGCAGGGAGCTGTCGGCATTCAGCGATGTCTGTCGGACATTATATGCTACAGCGTATCATGTCAGACAGACATTGATAAATCAGACCCTAATTATGCTTCAAATACCTTTTAAAATATGATTGGAAAATACTTATATGGCACGAGTATACTTAAAGGAACAGTCTACTCCAGAATTGTTATTGTTTAAAAAGATAGATAATCCCTTTATTACCCATTCCCCTGTTTTGCATAACCAACACTGTTATATAAATACACTTTTTACATCTGTGATTACACTGTATCTAAGCCTTTGCCGACTGCCCCCTTATTTCAGTTCTTTTGACAGACTTGCATTTAGCCAATCAGTGCCCTCTCACTTGTAAATCCACAGGTGTGGTCACAATGTTATCTGTACACAAATAAACGTATGCTCTATAGCTGTGAACAACTGTCAAATGCATTGAAATAAGGGGCGTCCTTCAAGGTTTTAGAAATAAGCATATGAGCCTACCTAGGTTTAGCTTTCAACAAAGAATACCAAGAGAACACAGCAAAATGATAAAAGTGAATTGGAAAGCTGTTTAAAATTGCATTCCCTATCTGAATCATGAAAGTTTAATTTTGACTAGACTGTCCCTTTAAATAATGCAACTGCAAATTATTTAGCATTTGAAATTTTCTTAAATTAAGATTATATATAAAAAAATATCTTCCACCCAACATAGGTGATGCAGGGTATAACTGCAGACTCATGCTCATTACCCATATTGAAGGACTAGAAGTGGAAAAAAGTGGCGTTTCTCAGTTGGAGAACCATTTCTTGGTCAACTTGGCTGCAAGAATTGAATTTGCACAGATTTACAATCATAGAATCTATATGTGGACTGTTTTAAGATGACACTTCATTCATTAGATCTAACGCGAACTCACACTGCATTTTGCTATACAGTGTTCACTTTTATGAAGCAAATAAAAGTTTATAATTTACAGTGTTTGATAATATTAGGCAAGCATGTTTTCCTCATGGTTAAATCTAGGTCCTTTGTGTTTGTCAGTGAGATTGTAGAAAGTACTTGAATCTTAAAGGGACACTGAACCCAATTTTTCTCTTTTGTTATTCAGATAGAGCATGCAATTTTAAGCAACTTTCTAATTTACTCCTATTATCAAATTCTCTTCATTCTCTTGGTATCTTTATTTGAAATGCAAGAATGTAAGTTTAGATGCCGCACCATTTTTGGTGAACACACTGTTTTGTTCTTGCTGATTGGTGGATAAATTCACCCACCAATAAACAAGTGCTTTCCATAGTCTGAACCAAAAAATAGCTTAGATGCCTTCTTTTTCAAATAAAGAAAGCAAAAGAACGAAGAAAATATTGACAATAGGAGTAAATTATAAAATTGCTTAAATTTGCATGCTCTGGACTTCCGGTAGGCGGGCAAACAAGGCAGTCGCAGAAACTCTGAGCTCTGTACACCGGAGATATAATATAGCCCCTCAAGACTAATTATTCTGCCGAGCCCCACACTCAAAGGCATTGTCGGGTAGCACAAAGCTCCGCCGACCATTACAGCAGTGTGTGGATTCCTACATCTGATCCAGCGACCGGGAGCACCATCGAGGAGAGGCGCCAAGCTGCAGCGCTCCGCCATCTTGACTCGCGCCGCAGCTAAGCGCAGAGCAGAAAAACACCACAACCAAGTAAGCGATAGAGGCACCCTGATACCTAGCTAAAGCAAGACCCCCTTAAAGACATCTCTCTGACATAAGCTTTCACTGGGCTGAGGGAGGTCTGAGTGCCCCAAGGGATATCAGAAGAACAGGCCAGACAGCCGGGGTCAGAGTTCTGGACTTTAAATAAATACCCACGCAGCTAACACAATCACTTCATCTAGGGGAACATATTGCAACCCACAGCACTCCCAGCCAAAAAGGCACAAGCTCCCACCCGCTTGACAGCATAGTCTACCCAGCACAAAGAGTGTTGCAGAGTGGTGACGAACATACAACCGAGGCCATTGCTGCGTAGGCATACAGCACCGACTAGTTGTAAAGTACGCCAAGCATACCAGTCACTAGTCAGCCCATATCCACAGCGGGTCACAGAGGCCTAGACCTTCCTGAGGCGGCTTAACTCCACTGATTAGATATCCCACATAAAATATCTTGGGACTGGAGAGCTGAAAAGGCTGTATTTGTGGGGCTTATTGGCTACAAGTACAAGAGAGTACATCACACAATATGTTTCTCGGGGGCTTATAGAGGGATACAGACAAAAATAACAGAGTATTGACCGCAGCAAGCTTCGATGAAAGTTGATAAATTCTTTTTCAAGATCC
Organism: Bombina bombina; assembly: GCF_027579735.1. NCBI lineage: Eukaryota > Metazoa > Chordata > Amphibia > Anura > Bombinatoridae > Bombina > Bombina bombina. The sequence continues at coordinate 612,073,938 of NC_069499.1, read as the reverse complement.
CACCTAATACATCTGCAGACATGTCGCACAGAGCAAAAAACACCGATAATAAGAGACAACAGAAATTTATGGCAGAAAATCAAGCAGACGATACAGCCTTGATGTCTCAGGATACTCCCCTAAGATTAGATCATAATGCTTTACTGCAAGAATTAAAATCCTTTTTTCTACCAAAGATGGATTCATTACAAACAGGTGTGGACACTCTCACATGCGAAGTACGCCAGTTTGCAGCCAGAATAACTGCTGCTGAGACTCGGATCTCAGACGTCGAAGACAGACAGGTCTCAACTGACGCAACTATCAAACAACTGGTAAAAAAAACACAAATACTCCAAGACCGAGTAGACGACCTGGAAAATAGAAGTCGGCGCAACAACCTACGGTTAGTAGGGGTACCAGAATCCATCAAAGGCAAAACCCTTCTAGAGTTTGTAGCACTGACCTTTCCTAAACTTCTGGGTATTCATCCTGACATTCTACCAATTGATGTGGAAAGAGCGCACCGCATAGGCCCGGAGAGAGGCCTGGAGTAGGACAAAAACAAGCCACGCCAAATTATCTTCAAATGCTTGAACTTTCAAGAAAAACTCAAAATTCTAAGAGCCTACCGGGCCCGCAAAGACACCATATATGAAGGATCAAAGCTTCTCCTTTTCCAGGACTACTCCATGGATGTAACAAAGCAAAGAAAGGAGTTCGCTCCTCTGTGTTCCATGTTACATGAACAGGGAAGACAAGTGGCCTTACTGTTTCCAGCAAAGCTTCGGCTACATACATCACATGGGATCAAACTCTTTCATTCACCACAAGCCTTGAGAAGTTTTTTGGCCACTGAAGAAGGACAGCACCATCCAGTATGAACTTAATTCCTCATCCTAAATCTAATTCAAGGGGAGATGATCTCCCTAGCATTCTTACCATAAAGTTTCCAATTTAGTTTAAAAATAAAATGGCTGTGCAGATACCTGTGCCATATAACACTGGGAGACTTGGTGGCCCTTGGGTCACGAAGAAGGGCTGTTGCAGTGGGGGGTCATCCCAGCCCCCATGGGTAATGTTGTACCAACTTTATTTTGTATATCATTGTTATATTTTGTTATTGTTTCTGAGTTTTATGGGTTATATAAGTCTCAACAGCTGTTGTGTTCCACGACAGCTATTCTTGTCAACAGATGTAAAGATTGATTTGCAAGCAACAGGTTGGGTTAAGATACTAAGTTATAAGTTATTACACTCTGGTGCAAAACATTCAGCAATTTATAGACACGCAACCACAACACCTCACTCATTAGGAGGGATGGGACAGAGGGACAGGGAGAGCAGAGTCAGTCATATACTATTAGATCTTACGGTTACAATCAGGTAAATGATTAAAAAGGTCTACAAAACGATTGGAGAAATATCTGGGATTGAGAATAACCTCTTCACACACACTAAAATGTCACTTGCTAACCTACGCCAGGCCGGGCGGGATGGACATACTGGGGGGGGGGGGGGGGGCGACTGAGACCGAGGGGGTCATAGAAGACAGACACCAATCACTTTACAGGATACTAGATCATCCACAAATCATACACACACGCAACCTGTACAGAACCAGACCACACTAACCACTTACAGCAGTATACTTCAAAGAAACGTTAACTCTTTGACACGGTTAAGTAGTAAGACACTAAAAATAACCTCACACAGCTGGTATGATAATAGATCAGTAAATCATCAGATGAAGAGGAGTCTAATTACGAAATTTCTAGAAGTATTTGTAAAAGATGTTGGTCTATTGTTTTGGATGTTCTGTGAAATGTTTTACTCACTTTGGGGATTTCTTGAATATATTGTGTCCTGCATTGAGTCATCAACTTTTGAGCCTTTCCTCCCTCTACCGCGACTCTCTTTATCTAATTCCCCTCTTTTCCGTACTCCTGTTATCATCCTCTCCCCGTCCCCTCCTTTTTCTCTTTTCTCTTTCTCTTTCTTTTTCTCTTACACCTTTTTTTTTTTTTTTTTTTTTTGTCTTCTCACGCACTAGACCACACAAAACTTACATAGATGCCACTTAAAGTTATAACCTGGAATGTAGGGGGCCTTAATACACCTATCAAACGAAAGGCGGTCCTTAACCATCTTAGGAAACTTGGCGCAGACATTGCCATGCTTCAAGAGACGCATTTCACAGACCTAGAACACCAAAAATTAAAGAGGTAGTGGGTGAATCAAGTAATCTTTTTGTCTCATACGAAAGCCAGTAGGGGTCTAGCAGTAGTGTTTGGGAAAAAACTGAAGGTCAACATAAAATCCACATACCTTGACCGTAACTCTAGATACATGATCATGGAGGTAACTGTTGACTCAGTAGACTATGTCCTATGTAACCTATATGCACCAAATCATAGAGATCAAAAATTTTGGGAGAATTTAATAGTACTTCTAGCACCCCACTTGGGCACCAAACTGATAATTGGTGGGGACTTTAACATGTCTCCTACTCACACCCTAGACAGACAATGGCTGGACCCCCTTAAAGCTAAAGATCCCAAAAAAAATTACAAAGCAAAATATGAGTCAAAGATATTCAAAATGTTTGAAATGGACATTAATACTAGTGATGTGTGGAGGTTGCATAACCCAGAGGGCAGAGATTATACGTGCCTCTCAAAGGCCAAGCATACACTGTCTAGGATAGATATTTTCCTTATAGATAATAAATTAATAGATAGGGTCCAGCACTGCAAAATTCATGACATACTGATCTCAGACCATGCACCAGTTGCATTGACACTAGAGACCGACGGAGTGCACTTCAACAGAAATATTCTTCGCTTTCCTACTCACCTGACAAAATCTGAGTCCTTCATCAAATTCTTACAGGACTCTTGGACAGACTATGCAACAGACAATGCTGTACATACAGACAATATATCACTCTTCTGGGAGACAGCCAAAACTGTGTTAGCAGGTAATATTATATCCTATGCAGCTGAAGTAAAACAAAAGACCCAATATAAACATAGAACACTTCAAAAACAACTAGGCCAGGCTTATCATCTTTACCTCCAGACTAACTCGAAAGCTCTCTATGATAAATATTTAGCAACAAAAGCCAAATTGGAGGCTTTTGCACACCAGCAGGCAGCTTCTGGCCTACTAAGAACTGCAGGCAGATTCTATAGATTTGGGAGCCGTGCAGGTAAATTACTGGCCAGGTTGACAAAAGCCCAAACGGCAAAGATCAATGTAGCTGCCCTGCGCTGGAATGGTCGCACATTCACCAATCCCGCAGATATAGTAAATTGTTTTAAGCAATACTATACCCAGCTGTATACCAAACAGACACCAGTATCACGGGAAAAGTTGATTCAATTCTGGGAATCAATAGGTCTACCACAGGTCACTCCAGAACAATTAGACAAACTTAATGCCCCGATTTCCTCAGAGGAACTAGCCTCCACATTGAAAAACCTTCCACAAGGCAAGACGCCAGGCCCAGACGGCCTGCCCTCCGAATTTTATAAAGTCTTGCAGCCACATCTCACCACCACCCTTACTCGACTGTTCAACTCTTTCTTGGGGACAGACACGCGTCCCTCAAGAGAATTTATGGCGGCACACATCACGCTTATCCCCAAACCAGGCAAGGATCACTCCTTGCCGGAATCATATAGGCCCATTTCACTCCTCAATGTGGACTATAAGATGTTCTCCAAAATTATAGCAAATAGACTCAAGACCATTCTGCCGGATCTGATCCACCCAGATCAGACCGGTTTTATATTCAAGCGCACATCTGTGGTAAATTTGCGTAGAGTCTTACAAGTTATAGACTTCTACTGGACAAAAGGAAATAGCGAGGATGTAAAAGGGGATCGGGAGGCCTTCCTGCTGTCACTAGACGCAGAGAAGGCCTTCGATAGGGTGGAATGGCCCCACTTGATAGAATCCCTTCGTAGATTTGGTTTCAAGGGCCCCTTTTTGGACATACTAGGCAAAATTTACGACTCACCAGTGGCCAGAGTTCTCTCTAATGGCCTCTTCTCGGAAGACCTCTATTTGCAGAGAGGAACCAGACAAGGTTGCCCTCTCTCCCCGCTATTGTTCAACTTAGCATTGGAGCCATTGGCTATAAAGCTCAGACAGACATACCCGGGTATAGTAATAAAGGGAGTCCCCCTTCATTTGGCCTTATACGCAGATGACATGCTATTATTTATCGATTCTCCACAATTACATGTCCCCACGATACTTCTAACAATTGAGGAATTCGGTAGCTTGTCAGGGTATAAGATAAATGCCTCCAAATCAGAGGTCCTGTGGCTGCATAGACAGCCACATACCGTTCAAAATTTCCCTTTTGTGGAGGCTACAGAAGGACTCACATACTTAGGCATCCAGCTGTACCGAGATCCTTCGCGTTTTTACAAATCGAACTTGTCTAACAAGTGCACACAACTATCTTCTCAGCTATCGAACTGGCTCAATCTCCCTCTGGGATTGTCGGGCAGGATCAATCTGGTCAAGATGACCATTTTGCCGAAAATCCTCTACCCAATGCTCATGCTGCCTTTTCTTCTAACTAACGCAGACTTACAACTGCTAACCAGAGCAATCTCTCAATTTATCTGGAAACGGAACAAACCGAGAATAGCGATGGAAAAACTACACCTCCCATACTCTGCTGGAGGCTTGGCCCTCCCGAATATAAAACTATATAACTGGGCGGCGCTGGCTAGGTTGGTTTTGGACTGGCAGCTGGACACAGAGCACTTTGGAGACAACAGGTTGGAAAGAGCTATAGTGGCTCCGATCTCGTTGGCATTTCTACCTTATGGAAATGGGAAAACACTCCCTGCTGACATCCTTAATAATGTAGCATACAGAGACCCATTGAGAGCCTGGCACAAGATTCACAGATATCTCCAGGTAGACTCTCCCTCCGTGAAACTTATTCCAGTGGTGGGGAACCCAGACTTCCCTGCAGGAATGGATCAAGAACCATTTCGTATTTGGGAAAGGCTAGGCCTCAAAGTTATAGGAGATGTGCTGGACCCGCTGCAACGCACAGTCCGCACATTTCAGGAATTAAAAGACAAATTCTCAATCCCAAATGGACATTTCTATGCCTACTTACAGTTAAGGCACTATATAGGATCGATACAAGTGTCTAATGAGAGCTTCTGGGAAGTATCCCCATTCGCCATAACTCAGAGCATGTTCCGGATGGAATCATTCTCCCTATCCCACATTTATACGCGGCTATTGCGACAAAAAGAACCGGTGGTTCTGGCAAAAATGTTGCAAAAACTCAGTACCATGTGCTCGACGGAATTGACAACACAAGACATTGAAGAGAGCCTGGAGAAGGCTAGACAGGCATCATTAGCGATCACACATAGAGAATCACAGGTCAGACTCCTACATTTGGATTATATCACTCCACACAGACTTTCTAAATGGGACAATCGAGTCCCGGACCACTGTATTAAATGTAGAATGACCACTCCCTCGCTACAACACTATTTTTACACCTGTCCGAAGATAGGGAGATTTTGGGCTCAATGTCAATACTGGCTAAAGTCTACTTTCCAAATAGACATCAAATTCACAGAACTAGAAATCTTCCTACTTAAATGGGAAGAGACACACAAGAGACTGCATAAATTCCTCTCTCTATACACCATACTGGCTAGACAATGCATCCTCATAAGATGGATTACTAGGCAACCGCCAACAATAGCACAGTTAAACCACATGGTGCTTAAACAGCTCTTTGTGGAACAGCATGATGTCATACTCGACACAGTAAATAGGCTTCGCCCCTTCCTTCGCAAATGGAGCTTATACATAGACACATTAGATCCTTCCATACAGAATCGAATAATGAAACCTTTTGCTCACCTAGAGGCAGTTTTACAAATGAATATTAGAGGGGAAAGGCAGAACCTGCCGGATAGAGAACAGACCAATGCCTCCTTAGAGGTCATGTTATTCTGAAAGGGGGAATTTATTGATTTTTTTTTTTTTTTCTCTTTTTCTTCTCTCTCTCTTCTTTCTCTCTCTCTCTCTGCTTGCTCCTCTCATCCCTCCCTTGTCTCCCCCCTACTCCCGCACGCTTTATGATTTGGTTGAAGATTGTAGAACAGAGGCACCAGATAGCTAACTGTTATTGTTATAGATTTGGGTTAAGTTTTAAGTTGTAAATTGTATATTATTGTTTAATTGCAAAAAAAATTCCAAAGGTACGGAGTGTAAAACCAAGAGCAATCATCGGAACTGTACTTTACTGCTCATTGGTCTCACGGTATTACATGGACACTATCCTCCAAAGACAGGCATGAATAATTGTATTTGTGACACTACCTGTATGTATATCGATTGCACGAATTGTCTGAGATTCTCACTGTACTTACTCCGTTTCCTTTAATAAAAGAGAATTTAAAAAAAAAAAAAAAATTTGCATGCTCTATCTGAATCACGAAATAAAAAATTTGGGTTTAGTGTCCCTTTAACTTTAGAGCAACTTTAATGTTTGTTTTGGGGGGGAAGGGGCTTCCTACTTCATCTCCATCAGTAATCTACTTTTACTCATTCTCTCATAAACCCTCCATACTCTCACCCAAGTTTCTCTCTTCTTGCTCTCTCCCTCTATCACTTCCTCTATAACAAATTATGTATCTTCTTACTTCACTCAGCTCTTCACTATCCCTGTCTGTCCCCTCTTTCTGTCCCTGTCCCTCTTCCTGTGTGTCCCCTCCTTACTTCCAATATCCCTTCCCTGTCTCCTCACCCACACATCTCTGTGCCCCCCTCTATCTATTTGCACTGTATAAATTAAAATGTGTGCCTTAAAAAATGTGTCTATAATATATCAAGCATTGCTGTTTGTGTACTGTTTGTGAGTAGATATGTGTGTGTAGTGAGGGTAAAGTAAGCACCAGCATGCCTGTACATTTTCCCCAAAATAGAACAACAAATTCATCTAATTAACATTAATTAAATAGGATTGGACAGTGTATCAAATGATTTAATGTTTTGCATAACATCCTTCCTTATTGATTCTATAAAACCCTTCAAAATCCCCAACAAGGTCAGCATAAATCTTGCAGTAGTGCACTCCTTTTTGTGCATTTGATAATCATAAACAAAAAAGCAAGATGATCTGGAAATATTGTATTAAAAGTATAATTAGGGTGGGTTTACAAAACAAAATGAATGATATTCAAATGGATCAAAAGGGTTTAGAAAACAAAATTTTAAAAAAAATCATCTAAGAGTGTATATAATGCTTTCATTAGATATGTGCATTATTTCGGCATATATATATATATATATATATAATATCCCAAGACGTAGAAGCACTCACGGTAACATAATCCTTATTCAGCCTGCCCGGGGTGCTTAAAAATAACAATACAAGCATCCAAAGGGAAAAGCACTCACCGGGTCTTATTGAGCAAAAAACACTTTTAATCCGTGACGTTTCGGGGGTTGCCCCCGTCTTCAGACAACAATTACAGGTACATACAATTACTCACCCTTTATAGCAAACAAACCCGCTCCCAAGTGCAGTCCCGCCGGTGGCGAACCGGAAGTCAGCAGCCGTGCGCAGAACACTACGTCACCGGTTGCCATAGCAACCAGGACGCCTCCCGGCGGAATCCCTGTTATATGTTAAAACTTAAACATTAAAAATTAATTAACTGTGCAAAGATACCACATTAATTACAAAAGGCTAAACGAAAATATATATATGCTGGAAAAAACACTTCTAAAGAATGGACTCTAACATCCAGGTAATAATTCGTAACATCATCGTTAGAAAAACATCCTAAATATCCCTAAGTCCCTATACTATAATAGTCAATATACAATATCAATGAAATCCTAGATTAGGTGTGTAACAAACAAATAATTCCTAAACGGGGATAAATTATATCCTAACACCGTAACAAACAAGATAAGCTAAACAAGCAAATCTAAATATACTCCATATTGAGTCTCCAGCAACATAACATTAGGAATAATTGTATGTACCTGTAATTGTTGTCTGAAGACGGGGGCAACCCCGAAACGTCACGGGTTAAAAGTGTTTTTTGCTCAATAAGACCCGGTGAGTGCTTTTCCCTTTGGATGCTGAGGAAGGGGTGAATGCCCCGAAACGTCACTGCCGAATAAATTTTTGTTGTATTGAAATCCAGTGAGTGCTTATCCCTATCCAGATTGAATATTTCGTTAAGCACCCTGGTCTGTGTCTGGGTTGGCAAGTGAGAGTGCACTTAATTGAAGTCTATATATATATATATATATATATATATATATATATATATATTATATATATCGATAAGTAAAGAAGGCACTCTCCGTTTTTCAAGATACTTTTTAATTTATGCGTTAAACGTTTTCGGGGTCTCCCCCGTCCTCAGTCCTCACTAAGTGGTCTGAGGACGGGGGAGACCCCGAAAACATTTACCGCATAAATTAAAAAGTATCTTGAAAAACGGAGAGTTCCTTCTTTACCTATCGATATATTGCTGTGATTGGGAGTGCACCCCGGAGGCTGTCTACATAGTGAGTGCTGGTTCCTAACTTTTTGTACTTATATATATATATATATATATTTTTTTTTTTTTTCCCACCGGCCACTTTATTAGGTACACCTGTTCAATTGCTTGGTAACACAAATTGCTAATCAGCCAATCACATGGCAGTAACTCAATCGGCTAGATTACGAGTTTTGCGGTAAGGTGAAAAAGCAGCGTTAACAGGTCCTAACGCTGCTTTTTTACGCCCACTGGTATTACGAGTCTTGCAGATTTAGGGGCACCGCACACTTTTTTGGCCTTACCTCAAATCAACTTACGCAAAATGCGTATAGTCTTTTTTCTATGGGACTTCCATAGCGCCGGTATTACGAGCTTGTCCTGGGAGGCCACAGTGAGCGGTACACCCTACCCCGTCAAGATTTGTACCGCATTTTAAAGTCAGTAGCATAAAACTCATAACTAAAGTGCTAAAAAGTAGACTAACACCCATAAACTACCTATTAACCCCTAAACCGAGACCCTCCCGCATCGCAAACACTAAAATTAAATTATTAACCCCTAATCTGCCACTCCTGACATTGCCGCCACTAGAATAAACATATTAACCCCAAAACCGCCACACTCCCGCATAGCAAACATTAGTTAAATATTATTAACCCCTAATCTGCCACCCCAACGTCGCTGCCACTATATTAAATTTATTAACCCCTAAATCTAAGTCTAACCCTAACACCCCCTAACTTAAATATAATTAAAATAAATCTAAATAAAACCTACTATAATTAACTAAATAATTCCTATTTAAAACTAAATACTTACCTGTAAAATAAACCCTAAGCTAGCTACAATATAACTAATAGTTACATTGTATCTAGCTTAGGGTTTATTTTTATTTTACAGGCAAGTTTGTATTTATTTTAACTAGGTAGAATAGTAACTAAATAGTTATTAACTATTTACTAACTACCTAGCTAAAATAAATACAAATTTACCTGTAAAATAAAACCTAACCTAAGTTACACAAACACCTATCACTACACTACAATTAAATAAATTACCTAAATTAAATACAATTAACTAAATTCTAAACAATTAGCTAAATTACAAAAAAAAAACCCACTAAATTACAGAAAATAAAAAACAAATTACAAGATCTTTAAAGGGACAGTCAACCTTGACAATAACATGTTCCCTATCATTAGTTTGGTCCTTAATAAGGTCTCCTACCTGTGTCCCAGTACGCTGCTCACAACAGTTTGAATGTTATTTTCATACGATTGCCCATGTTTGCCGTTTTGAAAATGGCCCCCAACTCCTCCTACCACCGTCTTCTTCATTCTCAGGCCTCTTCATTTTCTTTTCTTCAAATTTCGTGCCTGTGTACGTTTATGACGTTGATTACGTCACCACGTTGTGCGCCTATTAACTGCGCATGCGCAAAACCCCACCGGAAGTGTTGGGGAGCGTTTTAACGCTTGTACCATCATAAGCCAGCCAGATCGATTGGAGCTTCAGAGATGTGAGTATCTGGCTGCTGTTTTCTGTTTCTATATATACATATTTCTTAATACAAACACCTTGTTTGGTATCTGTCTCTCTCTAAATTGTGGGCTCAATGGTTATGGAGCTGCTGTGCTGTGAAGTGGATACCGTCCGGAGAGCTTACCGTGACCAGTCCTGCATGGGTTAGATTATACCTCAGTAATGCTTGGGTTAGACTATACCTCAGTATTACTTGGGTTAGACTATACCTCAGTATTGCTTGGGTTAGACTATACCTCAGTATTGCTTGGGTTAGATTATACCTCAGTATTGCTTGGGTTAGATTATACCTCAGTATTGCTTGGGTTAGATTATACCTCAGTATTGCTTGGGTTAGACTATACCTCAGTATTGCTTGGGTTAGACTATACGTCAGTATTGCTTGGGTTAGATTATACCTCAGTATTGCTTGGGTTAGATTATACCTCAGTATTGCTTGGGTTAGACTATACCTCAGTATTGCTTGGGTTAGACTATACGTCAGTATTGCTTGGGTTAGATTATACCTCAGTATTGCTTGGGTTAGATTATACCTCAGTATTGCTTGGGTTAGACTATACCTCAGTATTGCTTGGGTTAGACTATACGTCAGTATTGCTTGGGTTAGATTATACCTCAGTATTGCTTGGGTTAGACTATACCTCAGTATTTCTTGGGTTAGATTATACCTCAGTATTGCTTGGGTTAGACTATACCTCAGTATTGCTTGGGTTAGATTATACCTCAGTATTGCTTGGGTTAGACTATACCTCAGTATTGCTTGGGTTAGACTATACCTCAGTATTGCTTGGGTTAGATTATACCTCAGTATTGCTTGGGTTAGACTATACCTCAGTATTGCTTGGGTTAGATTATACCTCAGTATTGCTTGGGTTAGACTATACCTCAGTATTGCTTGGGTTAGACTATACCTCAGTATTGCTTGAGTTAGATTATACCTCAGTATTGCTTGGGTTAGAATGGCGACATAGTCTCTGTTTATATGTCACACAATGCACCAACTGTAAATGTAATTCCAGAAGAAATAACTGTTGTGCTTCTGAAGATTATAGCATTTTAGCTTGCTCGGCCTATTGACTTCACAATATGGATTTGTGAGCAAGTCGATGAGTGAGAATGTTTCATACACAGCAGAGACACTGCAGGTTGTGATGAGAATAGCTGCTGTCTCTGTGCTTTCCACAATATGCCCAGGTCTAGTATGGAAATAAGAACAAATATAATTATTTATTCATTTGGTATTCTCGGATGTATAAACTTGCCACCAATATTACGTTAATGGATAGTTCTATTCTTTACAGACACACTATAATCTGTGATCCACGATATGATTCAGCAGTATTAGGTTTGCTTCTTGTGCAAGTAGCACATCTTTATATAATATTGTTTTAGTATACAGGGGTGGCTCACAACATGGATGCCTCTTTAATGAGGTCCTAATGTGCTATGTTTGTAAGTGCTGCACTGAGCAGCTGTTTACAAGTTACTCGCATGCCGCAGTATAAACAAAAATGCAAGAATTAAACAAATGATCTTACCTCTACAACATTTCTTCAAACAACCTACATTTACAAAGGTGCATTATTGCTAATCTGCACAAACTCATAATTCCCCCAAAAGTGTTATGTGATCAAGATAACTGTGTAATGCCAGAGAAGGGTATCATTTTCACAACATTTGTTTATGTTCTGCATGGCACGATGCCAGTGTTGTCTATAAAGGTTACTTTTATCCCATTTGGTGTGTGTTTGCAGATCAGTGTGACCATTAGGGGGGCACTATTAGGTCTGCACATGTTGTGTCACATTTCCTGCACTTTATGAAGTCGTTACAATTGTTTCTGTAATGTAAGAAACCAAGTACCACTAACTACCCCACACCTATTGTAGTGATGAGGGTCTTGTGCACAAACAAGTGTGTGGGTTCTGTACTTTTTAGGAGAATGCCTTTGTACAGCTATGTATTACATTGTATTACATATAATATGGATGCATATGCTCTAATGATCTCTGTATATAAAGGCTTTATGAGCTTGCTGTTTAGCATGTGTGATTTGTACAGCTATGTATTACATTGTATTACATATAATATGGATGCATATGCTCTAATGATCTCTGTATATAAAGGCTTTGGGATCTTGCTGTTTAGCATGAGTGATTTGTACAGCTATGCATTGCATTGTATTACATATAATATGGATGATCTCTGTATATAAAGGCTTTGGGATCTTGCTGTTTAGCATGAGTGATTTGTACAGCTATGCATTGCATTGTATTGCATATAATATGGATGATCTCTGTATATAAAGGCTTTGGGATCTTGCTGTTTAGCATGAGTGATTTGTACAGCTATGCATTGCATTGTATTACATATAATATGGATGATCTCTGTATATAAAGGCTTTATGAGCTTGCTGTTTAGCATGAGTGATTTGTACATCTATGCATTGCATTGTATTACATATAATATGGATGCATATGCTCTTATGATCTCTGTATATAAAGGCTTTATGATCTTGCTGTTTAGCATGTGTAAATTACATAATGTTGCCACTAGTTCACCTCCTACCTTTGAGTGAACAAGTAACTTTTTTTCCCAGCCAGAAAAAAAATGCTGCCTTTCCACTCATAGGAAAACATTAAATTCTTAGGTGTTAACTGCAAATTCTTGCTAGTCTGTATATAATGGTAATTTTATAGTTCTGCATGGGTGTGTGTAGGTAGATGTTGATCTTTTTTTCTGATGATTAAGCTGGTAAAGATTCCTCTAATATTCCTGTTTCAATGCTTCTTATTGTGTATATCTCCAGCAACAGAGCTGGGGGAAATGGTTATTTAACATACAGGAGTAGTCATAACATAAAATAAGAAAGTGATATTACTTTAAATGCCTTCTTGTAAATACAGTGGGCTTTAAAAAGACCCCATTAAAGTTTAATTTCCCCAGGAGTTAGTGCTCATGCCTTACATCAGCTTAGATATATTCACAACAATAGAAAAAAATAAATAAATATATATATATATATATATATATATATATATATATATATATATATATATATATATATATATATATATGGGCCTTATATATATATAAATGGGCCAGATACTATTAAAACGGTTTTAAAAATTTCAGTTTCTATCATGCATAAAAAGGGCACTATTTAATAGTGTTTCCACTCCAAAATGTTTTACAATAAAGTTTTTTAAAAAAAGCTTAGAGGGACAGTCAATTACACCTAATCTAATAGCCCTATCAAAATAAAAAAAGCCCACACAAAATAAAAAAAACCCTTGCCTAAACTAAACTACCAATAGCCCTTAAAAGGGCCTTTTGCGGGGCATTGCCCCAAAGAAATCAGCTCTTTTACCTGTAAAAAAAAATACAAACAACCCCCCCAACAGTAAAACCCACCACCCACACAACCAACCCCCCAAATAAAACCCTAACTAAAAAAACCTAAGCTCCCCATTGACCTGAAAAGGGCATTTGGATGGGCATTGCCCTTAAAAGGGCATTTAGCTCTATTGCGGTCCAAAGCCCTAACCTAAAAATAAAACCCACCCAATACACCCTTAAAAAATCCTAACACTAACCCCTGAAGATCCACTTACAGGGCAATTTCTATTTATTTTAGCTAGGTAGTTAGTAAATAGTTAATAACTATTTAGTAACTATTTTACCTAGTTAAAATAAATACAAACTTGCCTGTAAAATAAAAATAAACCCTAAGCTAGCTACAATGTAACTATTAGTTATATTGTATCTATCTTAGGGTTTATTTTATAGGTAATTATTCAGTTTTAAATATGAATTATTTAGTTAATGATAGTAATTTATATTTAGATTTATTTTAATTATATTAAAGTTAGGGGGTGTTAGGGTTAGGGTTAGACTTAGATTTAGGGGTTAATAAATTTAATATAGTGGCGGCGACGATGGGGTCGGCAGATTAGGGGTTAATAAATGTAGGTAGGTGGCGGCGATGTTAGGGGTGGCAGATTAGGGGTTAATAATATTTAACTAGTGTTTGAGATGCGGGAGTATGGCGGTTTAGGGGTTAATATGTTTATTATAGTGGCGTCGACGTTGGGGGCGGAAGATTAGGGGTTAATAACATTATGTAGGTGTCGGCGATGTGGTGGGCAGCAGATTAGGGGTTAATAAATATAATGTAGGTGTCTGCGACATTGGGGGCAGCAGATTAGGGGTTAATAAGTATAATGTAGGTGGCGGCAATGTCCGGAGCGGCAGATTAGGGGTTAATAAATATAATGCAGGTGTTGGCGATGTCGGGGGGCGGCAGATTAGGGGTTAATAAGTGTAAGAATAGAATATATCTAGATATTTTACAATATGTTTAATGGTGCTAAACCATCTGGTTGTATTGCTTATGTTGTCATGATGGGCAGACTATGCACCTTTTTCTTTCACTATATTGTCACTTTTAAACTTATTAAATTATTGTTTTTAAAAAATATTTATTTATATTGTTTGTTAATGTACTGTTTCCGTTTTGGCGTGATCTGAAAACAACAATGACTCTTTTAATGGATGGGACTTCTTATACTGGATTTTAACATTACTGAAACTGAATAATGTAGGAGCAAGCACTTTGGAAAGCACTGTTATGACTGTGTTTGGACTTAGCTTGCATGGACGCGTGTCTCCAATAAAACCCAGTCATTGTTAAACCTATGGTCATGTCATTAAGGTGCATTCTAGTTTACATGTTCAATAATGTAGGTACTAGCACTTTAAAAAGCAGTTGTGCTGCTTTGTAACATTGTATCTGCCTAGTAGACCCTCAAACAGGAACAATCCTTTGGTAGCAAAATTTGCAGTTCAGGGACAAAAGTGCTTTATTATTGTTACTAGTATTAAAGCCCGTGTACACGGGCCAATTTTTGCAGTACAGCGGTTCCACCCCTTGCTCTCACTCTATCCCCCCTCTCTTTTGCTCTCTCTTTTCCCCCTCTCTTCTGCTCTCTCTCTCCCCTCTATTTTGCTCTCTCTCCCCCTCTCTTTTCCTCCCTCTCTTTTGCGCTCTCTCCCCCTCTCTTTTGCACTCTCCCCCTCTCTTTTGCTCTCTCTCTCTTTCCCCTCTCTTTTGCTCTCTCCCACTCTCTTTTGCTGTCTCTCTCCCTCTCTTTTGCTTTATCTATACCCCCTCTTTTGCTCTCTCTCTCCCCCCTTTCTTTTGCTCTCTCCCCCCTCTCTTTTGCTGTTTCTCTCCCTTTCTTTTGCTTTCTCTATCCCCCCTCTTTTGCTCTCTCTCCCCTCTCTCTTTTGATCTCTCTCTCCTCTCTCTTTTGCTCTCTCTCTCCCCCCTCTCTTTTGCTCTCTCTCCCCTCTTTTTTGCTCTCTCTATCCCCCTCTTTTGCTTTCTCTATCACCCCTCTTTTGCTCTCTCTCCCCTCTCTCTTTTGCTCTCTCTCCCCTCTCTCTTTTGCTCTCTCTCTCCTCTATCTTTTGCTCTCTCTCTCCCCCCTCTCTTTTGCTCTCTCTCTCGCCCCTCTTTTTTGCTCTCTCTATCCCCCTCTTTTGCTTTCTCTATCACCCCTCTTTTGCTCTCTCTCCCCTTTCTTTTGCTGTCTCTCTCCCCTCTCTTTTGCTCTCTTTCCCCCCTCTCTTATGCTTTCTCTCTCCCCCTCACTTTTGCTCTCTCTCCCCCCTCTCTCCCCCCCCTCTTCCCCTCCTCTCTTTTGCTCTCTCTCTCCCCTTTCTTTTTCTCTCTCTATCCCCTCTCTTTTGTTCTCTCTCTCCCCCCTCTCTCCCCCCTCTTCCCCCCTCTGTTTTGCTCTCTCTCTCCCCTCTCTTTTTCTCTCTCTCTCTCTCCCCCTCTCTTTTCCCCCTCTCTCTTTTGCATGCTCTCTCTCTCCCCTCTTTTGCTCTCTCTCCCCTCTCTTTTGCTCTCTCTCTCCCTTTTCTCCCCCTCTCTTTTGCTGTCTCTCCATCTCTTTTGCTCTCTCCCCCCTCTCTTTTGCACTCTCTCCTCTGTTTTGCTCTCTCTCCCCTCTCTTTTGTTCTCTCTCTCCCCCTCTCTTTTGCTCTCTCTCGCCCCCTTTACTTTTCCTCCCTCTCTTTTGTGCTCTCTCTTCCCCTCTCTTTTGCGCTCTCCCCCTCTCTTTTGCTCTCTCTCTCCCCCTCTCTTTTGCTCTCTCTCCCCTCTCTTTTGCTGTCTCTCTCCCTCTCTTTTGCTCTCTCTCCCCCTTTCTTGCTCTCTCCCCCTCTCGTTTGCGCTCTCCCCCTCTCGTTTGCTCTCTCTCCCCCTCTCTTTTGCTGTCTCTCTCCCTCTCTTTTGCTGTCCCTCTCCCTCTCTTTTGCTCTCTCTATCCCCTCCTCTTTTGCTCTCTCTCCCCCCTCTCTTTTGCTCTCTCTCCCCTCTCTTTTGCTCTCTCTCTCTTCCATTTCTCTTTCCCCCCTTCTCTTTTACACGCTCTCTCTCTCTTTCTCTTTTTCCCCTTTCTCCCCCTCTCTTTTGCTCTCTCTCCCTCTATTTTGCTCTGTCTCCCCTCTCTTTTGCTCTCTCTCTCCTCTCTTTTGCTCTCTCTCCCCTCTCTTTTGCTCTCTCTCTCTCCCCTCTCTTTTGCTCTCTCTCCCCCCTCTCTTTTCCTCCCTCTCTTTTGCGCTCTCTCTTCCCCTCTCTTTTGCTATCTTCCCCTCTCTTTTGTGCTCCCCCCCTCTATTTTGCTCTCTCTTTTACTGTCTCTCTCCCTCTCTTTTGCTCACTATATACCCCCTAGTTTGATCTCTCTCCCCTCCTCTCTTTTGCTCTCTCCCCCTCTCTTTTGCTATCTCTCTCACTCTCTTTTGCTCTCTCTCTATCCCTCCTCTTTTGAGTTCTCTCACGGCCCTATCTGCCCTGCCCGTGGGACACCAGGCCCCGCCCATGTCATGTCTGGCCCGCCCAGCCTGCGTCACGCCCGGTCCCCGCCCGCATCACGCCCCCCTCACACCCGGTCCAGATGCCAAAAGGTCAGTCTGTAGAAGGCCAGGTGTGTTTGTCCTTGCACAGTCTCTACTGCGCATGACAGCTTTGGACAAACACACTTGGGGGCCTATTTATCAACTGTCAACCGGCACCAATATGCTCGCCTAACCTCGCTTAACATCGCTGCCGCAGACCTGAATACGTTCTCCATATTTAACAAAAAAGCTGTCAATAAGCTGCACACCAAGTACGGGGCGATGAGCAGCGGAGCCCACCACAACTAGATAAATGTATTAACCCCTAAACCGCCAGCCCCCACATCGCCATAAACTAAATTAACCTATTAATCCCTAAACCTAACAACCCGCTAACTGTACATTAAATATTAACTCATCCCCATCTTATAATGAATTTAAACTTACCTTTAGATTTAAATTAAACTATATTAAACTAATAATTAACCTATTCTAACTATTATAATAAAATTACATTAAACTATATTAAATTAATAACTAGCCTACCCTAACTATTATAATGAAATTACATTAAACTATATTAAATTAATAATTAACCTACCCTAACTATTATAATAAAATTACATTAAACTATATTAAAGTAATAATTAACCTACCCTAACTATTATAATAAAATTACATTAAACTATATAAAATTAATAATTAACCTACCCTAACTATTATAATAAAATTACATTAAACTATATTAAATTATTAATTAACCTACCCTAACTATTATAATAAAATTACATTAAACTATAATAAATTAATAATTAACATACCCCTAACTATTATAATAAAATTACATTAAACTATATTAAATAATTAATCTACCCTAACTTTTATACTAAAATTACATAAAATTACAAATTAAAATAACTATATTATATATTTAAACACCTAACCCTACTCAAATAATTTAATTCTACACTAAAAAATGACAAAGTTACAAAAAACTAACTAAGTTACAAAAAATAACAAACGCTAAGTTACACAAAATAAAAAAGAAATTATCAGAGCTTTAAACTAATTACACCTAATCTCAGGGCCCTATGAAAACAAAAAAGCCCCCCTAAAATAAAAACCCACTAGCCTACAATAAACTACAAATACCCATTAAAAGGGCCTTTTGCGGGGCATTGCCCCAAAGTAATCAGCTCTTTCACCTATAAAAAAAAATACAAATACCCCCCAGCAGTAAAACCCACCACCCACACAAGCAACCACCCAAATAAAATACTATCTAAAAAAAAACTAAGCTCCCCATTGCCCTGAAAAGGGCATTTAGATGGGCATTGCCCTTAAAAGGGCATTTAGCTCTATTGCAGGCCCAAGTCCTAATCTAAAACTAAAACCCACCGAATAAACCCTTAAAAAAATCCTAACACTAACCCCAGAAGATTTACTTACAGTTAAGAAGATCCGACATCCATCCTCCAAGAAGCCGGGAGAAGTCCTCAACGAAGCTGCTGAAGTCTTCATCCAAGCCCGCAGAAGTCTTCATCCAGACGGCATCTTCTATCTTCATCCATCTGGCACGGAGCGGCTCCATCTTCAAGACATCCGACGCGGAGCATCCTCTTACTACCGACGAATGAAGGTTCCTTTAAATGATGTTATCCAAGATGGCGTCCCTTAGATTCCGATTGGCTGATAGAATTCTATCAGCCAATCGGAATTAAGGTTGAAAAAATCCTATTGGCTGTTGCAATCAGCCAATAGGATTGAGCTTTCATCCAATCAGCCAATAGAATGCATGCTCAATCCTATTGGCTGATTGAATCAGCCAATTGGAGGAAAGCTCAATCTTATTGGCTGATTGCAAGAGCCAATAGGATTTTTTCAACCTTAATTCCGATTGGCTGATAGAATTCTTTCAGCCAATCGGAATCTAAGGGACGCCATCTTGGATGACATCATTTAAAGGAAAAAATCCTATTGGCTGATGCCAATCAGCCAATAGAATGCAAGCTCAATCCTATTGGCTGATCCAATCAGCCAATAGGATTGAAGTTCAATTCTATTGGCTGATCCAATCAGCCAATATGATTTTTTCTACCTTAATTCCGATTGACTGAATTCTATCAGCCAATTGGAATCTAAGGGACGCCATCTTGGATGACGTCACTTAAAGGTACCTTCATTCAGCTTTAGTCGTCAGATGAAGAGGATGCTCCGCGTCGGATGTCTTGAAGATGGACCCGCTCCGCACCGGATGGATGAAGATAGAAGATGCCGTCTGGATGAAGACTTCTGCCCGTCTGGAGGACCACTTCGCCCGGCTTGGATGAAGACTTCTCCCGGCTTCGTTGAGGACTTCGGCCCGGCTTAGATGAAGAAGTCTCCCGGTAAGTCGATCTTCAGGGGGTTAGTGTTAGGTTTTTTTAAGGGTGTATTGGGTGGGTTTTATTTTTGGGTTAGGGACTTTGGGCCTGCAAAAGAGCCCTTTTCAGGGCAATGTGGAGATTATTTTTTTTTTAGATAGTATTTTATTTGGGAGGTTGGTTGTGTGGATGGTGGGTTTTACTGTTGTGGGGTTGTTTGTATTTTTTTTTACAGTTAAAAGAGCTGATTATTTTGGGGCAATGCCCCGCAAAAGGCACTTTTAAGGGCTAATGGTAGTTTAGTTTAGGCTAGGGTTTTTTTATTTTTTGGGGGGGCTTTTTTATTGTAATAGGGCTATTAGATTAGGTGTAATTAGTTTAAATATCTGTAATTTGTTTATTATTTTCTGTAATTTAGTGAGTGGGTTTTGTACTTTAGCTAATTTAATTTAATTTAATTTAGTTAATTGTATTTAATTTAGGTAATTTATTTAATTGTAGTGTAGTGATAGGTGTTTGTGTAACTTAGGTTAGGTTTTATTTTACAGGTAAATTTGTATTTATTTTAGCTAGGTAGTTAGTAAATAGTTAATAACTATTTAGTTACTATTCTACCTAATTAAAATAAATACAAACTTGCCTGTAAAATAAAAATAAACCGTAAACTAGCTACAATGTAACTATTAGTCATATTGTAGCTAGCTTAGGGTTTATTTTATAGGTAAGTATTTCGTTTTAAATATGAATTATTTAGTTAATGATAGTAATATTTATTTAGATTTATTGTAATTATATTTAAGTTAGGGGGTGTTAGGGTTAGGGCTAGACTTAGGTTTAGGGGTTAATAACTTTAATATAGTGGCGGCGACGTTGGGGGCGGCAGACTAAGTGCTAATAAATGTAGGTAGGTGCTGCGACATTGGGGCGGCAGATTAGAGGTTAATAAATAGTATGTAGGTGTCGGCGATGTTGGGGGCAGCAGATCAGGGGTTAATACATATAATGTAGGTGGTGGCGGTGTCCGGAGCGGAAGATTAGGGGTTAATAATTGTAATGTAGGTGTTGGCGATGTCGGGGGTGGCAGATTAGGGTTAATAAGTGTAAGATTAGGGGTGTTTAGACTCGGGGTTCATGTTAGGGTGTTAGGTGTAGACATAACTTTTGTTTCCCCATAGGAATCAATGGGGCTGCGTTAAGGAGTTTTACGCTGCTTTTTTGCAGGTTTTAGACTTTTTCTCAGCTGGCTCTCCCCGTTGATGTCTATGGGGAAATCGTGCACAAGCACGTACTACCAGCTCACCTCTGACTTAAGCAGCGCTGGTATTGGAGTGCGGTAATGAGCAAAATTTTGCTCAACACTCACATTTGTCTTTTAACAACGGGTTTCTGAAAACTCGTAATACCAGCGCTGCATGTAAGTGAGCTGTGAGACAAAACTGCTCGTTAACACCGCATAGCCTCTAATGCAAAACTCGTAATCTGGGCCTTAGTTTTTTGTAACTTTGTAATTTTTTAGTGTAGATTTAAATTATTTGAGTAGGGTTAGGTGTTTAAATATATAATACAGTTAATTTAATTTGTAGTTTAATGTAATTTTAGTATAAAAGTTAGGTTAGATTAATTATTAGTTTAATATAGTTTAATGTTATTTTAGTATAACAGTTAGGGTAGATTAATTATTAGTTTAATATAGTTTAATGTAATTTTAGTATAATAGTTAGGGTAGATTAATTATTAGTTTAATATAGCTTAATGTAGTTTTATTATAATAGTTAGAATAGGTTAATTAGTAGTTTAATATAGTTTAATTTAAATCTAAAGGTAAGTTTAAATTTATTATAAGATAGGAATGAGTTAATATTTAATATAAAGTTAGCGGGTTGTTAGGTTTAGGGGTTAATAGTTTAATTTAATTTTAATAAGTATAATGTAGGTGGCGGCGGTGGCGGGGCGACAGATTAGGGGTTAATAAGTATAATGTAGGTGGCGGTGGTGTCAGGACGGCAGATTAGGGGTTAATAAGTATAATGTAGGTGGCGGCGGTGTAGGGGGCGGCAGATTAGGGGTGTTTAGACTCGGGGTATATGTTAGGGTGTTAGGTGTAAACGTTACTTTATTCTCCCATAGGAATCAATGGGATATCGGACAGCAGCGAACATAAGCTTTCGCTGCTTTCAGACTCCCATTGATTCCTATGGCATCCGCCGCCTCCAGGGTGGCGGATTGAAAACCAGGTACGCTGGGCCGGAATAGTGGCGAGCGTACCTGGTAGTTATTTGTTAAGTAGCAAAAGTAGTCAGATAGTGCCGAATTTGCATTTGAAACATCTGGAGTGACGTAAGCATCGATCTGTGTCGGACTAAGACCGGCGGATTGTATGTTACGTCACAAAATTCAACTTTTGCCGGTCTGTAGCCTTTGATAAATAAGGCAAATCAGGCTCGCCACAATTATGCTGCGGAATTCCAGCATATTTGCGGTTGAAGGCTTGATAAATAGGCCCCTTGGCCTTTTATATTATAGGATTAGCAACAGATAAAAATGAATACACTATTCAGGCAATCACTGCATAGAATGCTGCAGGATAAGAGTTCAGAATACTACAGGATTCACTGTAACTTCTACATTTTCAGTTAATTTACAGGAAAACAGGTAAAAAATAAACAATGAAAGTGCATTACAAAGTTGTTTTACGATGCATAACTAAACATTCTGCAATAAGTTACATTTTGAGCTTATTGTCACTTTAATTAATTAGAAGATGGTTGATGTTTTGCATATTCAAAAAAATCTTAGTTTGGGCAACCTTATTTCCCCATGTCAACTTAAGTCAGCTTTGACTAATAGGAGTTTCTGGCTTAACGTTAATGGTACTTTTAGATTTGGTAATTTAAGATGTAAAGCTTGTGAATATATAACCACTGGAAATAATTGTTATTCATGTAGCACAGGTCAGGTATTTGGAACCATAGGATGTATAAATTGTTCATCCTCATACGTGATATACTTAATTGAATGTATATAAAATGGGAAACAGTATGTAGGAATGACTACATGTGAAGAACGTACACGTATTCATGCTAATTTAGGATACATCGCTAATGAGCAAAGGTGCTCGGCTTTGTCTTGCCATTTCCTCGATATACAAGACAAAGATGTAACGGCCTTTAGATGGCATGCTATAGTAACAGCAAGAGGGGAGACAAACTCCATACTTTGGGGTCGATTTAAGAAGCAATGGATGCTGCATCGACGTCCCATCATTTCTGGTCCACCAGAAACGGAAGTTAAGAAACAGCGGTTATAAGACCGCTGCTCCTTAACCTTTTAGGTGGCGGACTGATCCGATCGGGATGATTGACGGCCCCTGCTAGCAGCCGATTGTCCGCGAGTGAGCAGAGGGTGGCATTGCACAAGCATTTCACAAGAAATGCTTGCGCAATGTTAAATGCTGACAGCGTATGCTGTCGGCATTTAGAGTGGTCGAGTGGACATGATTTGCTACAGCGAATTATGTCTGCTCAATCTTTAGTAAATCTACCTTTTTGTCTCGTCAAAAGGTTTATTGGATTTCAAATTGGAAACATTAGTACCGTAGAGTTTGATATCATTAATTGTGTTTTTCTTATTATTCACTCCATATCATATTATATTCATTGTTGGTACAAAGTAGCAGTGTTTCATCTAAGAATCCTATTTAATGGTTTGTTTATAGTAACATACAATTGAAGCAATATACAGGGGTTAGAAGCAGTATTTGTTTTAAACTTTATGAATAGCCTTCTTAGAAATATACAGTGTATATCATCAAGCAAATAAGCAGGGAACAACTTGTGATTCCTTATATCTATATATAAAAGGGCTAATCTAGGTTTGTGATTTTTTTTGTCCAATGAATTTGTATTCATGTACTTTCAAGAGTTAACAGCAGAGCTAGGTCTATGATTACGGCACTTAGCTGAAATGTGTAAGATCAGAGCTATACACACAGATTATGTACCTGGAATTTTATATTTTGTACTAAATAAAGCATCAAGTTTTATGGATCAGTTGTACGGACTTTCTTCAGTTTACATTGTGTTTGAGGATTGCTGGGAGTCCTCTATCCCTCACAATGCCCTATTACTTTTATTCTTCCCTGGGACCCTAACATTGACTGTCATCCACCTTACGTCTGTGGTAAATGTGGATTACCCTGCCCCGGTTGATCAGTGACATCACACAAGCTTCAAGGAGAGCCGGTTTCAGTTCTAGAGCCCTGTTGATTGACCTGAGCTGTGTGTAATGATTTGGCACCTAGTCTGCTTTACCATTTAGGTCTCCGGGCATTACGTAGAGGAACATGGCTGTTTAACCATCCAACGGTGGATACTCGAGGATTCTAGTGTGGATGTTGATAGTACTAGGAGGGGGCAGGTAAGAAGAAAACCTGATTGTTGCATTAAGATTGTTATTCAGCATAATGAAGTTGATGGCAGCAGGTTCTTAACATATTATAGTTCAAGCTGAACTTTCTAGGCATGGCTGATAAAAAAAAAATTCTATCTAATTTACATTGTTTTCTTGGTATCCTTTGCTTAAAAGCATATCTAGATAGGTTCAGGAGCTGGGAGCTAGCTGCTGATTGGAGGCTGCACATATATGCCTCTTGCCATTGGCTTATCAATGGTTCATCTAGCTCCCAGTAGTGCACTGCTGCACCTTCAACAAGAGCCCCATGTATTGTGTAACAGTTCACTTCTTGGCACATAGAACAAGTATCACTGTGAACAATTCCATCTTCAGAAAACTCCTTTAAAATGTTAAAGAGCAAGCAAATTAAAAGGAAAAGACTTATCTTGACACCTTTCATTCTACCCAGTGACACTACTGTAGCATTACACAAGATACGTAAATATTTTACAGTTGTAGAAATCTACATAAACCGGTTTACAAGCATTTTCTGAAGTGTTGTGGGTGTAATTAATATTTTTCAGTTTTTCTAGTAGTTTGGGTTTGATGTGTGAGATGTGTAATGGTTCCTA
Source organism: Bombina bombina (assembly GCF_027579735.1). NCBI lineage: Eukaryota > Metazoa > Chordata > Amphibia > Anura > Bombinatoridae > Bombina > Bombina bombina. Next base: position 612,049,560 of record NC_069499.1, on the reverse strand, counting down.
ACACAGCTATACATGTACAGTAAATGGTAGGAACACCCTCTAACCAAACAAAAAGTATAGGGGAATCGATTCTTAATTCATTATGAACATGATCTTGTCTTTGTAACAAGGCTACTTGATGACCTCATTAGCGTCTATGAGTCTAGGTCATTTTCTTTACTACTTAGTTATTAGCCAGCTAAAAGCAAATACCATGACAACTTGAAATTATTGTTATTTCTTAAATGCTACCAAATATGCTGTATTACAGTGACAATGGAATAAATCTGCATCTTAGCATTCACTGGTGTCAGGTAGTTATATTTAGGGAGATAAATGCCACACTTCCCAGTTCACTGCCAGCACCAGACCCTGTGATGACCAAACCGTACTTGTGCAGGGATCAGTCACTGCTTGGATAAAAATGTTCAATAATATCAGTGGCATTTATAAAAGATCAGTCACACGTAGGAGAGTAAATATAATAGTGGCCTTTTAATGAAGTTGTCTCTATTAAAACCAATTTAAACTAACGTCAGTGACGCATTTCAGGGGTCAGTCTCAGCTTACTAGTTAAGGTTATTTAATGGCAGTAACTTATTTTAGTACTAAATCCTTCTTTGGACCATAGTGTACTAGTCGTAGCAATGTGTTTGCATTTTGTTGTTGGACATTACAGCAGGAACACATAAGCTGAACAAAAGTATTTTGGCTACATGCTCAGGTTGTTGTCTCATTACAATTATGTCCAGGCTGGCAAAATATAACGGTATGTTCTATCTTGTTATTTTATTAAATTTAAAACGTTGTCTGCCTCTTCTATTTGTTCTGGTGTTCAGGTAAAGAATTCCCAGACATAACAGTTAAGCAATAAGGAGAAATATGAATAATACTAACCAAATTAATCATTTAAAAAAGGTACTTTGATTGTAAGAAACTTGAGAAGAGAACCATAATATTTTCTATGATTTATATTAACCTTAATAACAATCACAGCCACTAGGCTCAATGCTAGGAATTTTATTTTTGCGTTAGTCGGGTTGCGCTGGTATTACTACTTGAAAGTAAAAAAATTTTTCTCCAGCTGTAACCCGACTTGCACAAAAAGTTGAAAATCAAAAATTGCGTTTGTGTTTACGAGTGTTGAAAAAAAAACACTTGCGCGCAAACACCATAAAATATTCGCAATAGCGCTAACCAGACATGAAATTATGAATATTTTATTTTCAAATGTTCTTTACATAACGGAATGTGTTCTATTTTGTTTTTAAACAAATATATATTTATACCTATATATATATATATATATATATATATATATATATATATATATATATATATATATATATATATATATATATATATATATATATGAGTTTATATAGATATATACAGAAGCATATTCTATGTAAAGAACATTGGAATGTGAAATATTTACAGTAAATACATAGTTAAAAAGTTTATTAAAGATGAATATTGCATGCTTTCATCTACTTAACGGGAAAAGGCTCCAATGCACTTATATATATGTCTATATATGTATATATATAAATATATATGTATATATATATATATATATCATGTACACAAAAAAAACATACCTGGAATGTTGTGTGGGATTTGGCGGCCACAATTAAAGCTATTGAATTACATTTAAGTGATTTGTGAGTTTTTTTCAAAAGAGTGCTGAAACCCTGTCTTTTTGGTACCAGGATTACATTCCAGGTACGTTTCTTTTGTGTACATGATACATTTAAATTAAGGGTCTGCACCATATTTTACTTTGAGTTGCTTGGACATTAAAGCCCAGATGCAACTAACTAACTCACACTAGCAACTGCGTCCTTTCCTAGTTGTTCTTGATTATATATATATATACAAAACACGGAAGAGGACTGCACTCTCATACAGGACAGGGTGCACATCCCATGACCCTGTAACATGCTCAGCCCTGGGTGCTCACGGGCACTCACAGGAAGCTGTGTGTTAGTATAGGGGTAAGGTGTTTTGTATATGTTTAGGGTGATTACATAAGCCTGTGCACCCTTCCCTTGTTCACAGTTTGTTTGGATTTGAGAGCTTGCATTGTGTGGCTGTTTTAGGGTCCCTAGTATTGGAAAGGACCTTGAAGTGGTACCTGGGCTTGTCCCATTTGGCCAAATGCGGTAACTAACCTTTCCATTTTTGCTTTTAAATCTTAGCTGAGAGCTTGTAAGTGAGTGCTGGACTTTCTCTGTGTGTTGTATTAATTTGTTTTGTAATTTCCCTATGGTTCTTGCACTCACACCTGTCTGGGGTTAACTGCCTGTGACTCTGGGGACAGCACAGCTTCCTGTGAGTGCCCGTAAGCACCCATGGCTGAGCATGTTACAGGGTCATGGGAAGTGCACCCGGTCCGGTATGAGAGTGCAGTCCTCTTCCGTGTTTTGTATATGTCTAGAGTGATTACATAAGCCTGTGCACCCTTCCCTTGTTCCCAGTTTGTTTGGATTTGAGAGCTTGCATTGTGTGGCTGTTTTAGGGTCCCAGGTTGGAAAGGACCTTAAAGTGGTACCTGGGCTGGTCCCATTTGGCCAAATGCAGAAACTAACCTTTCCATTTTTGCTTTTAAATCTTAGCTGAAAGCTTGTAAGTGAGTGCTGGACTTTCTCTGTGTGTTGTAATAATTTGTTTTGTAATTTCCCTATGGTTCTTGCACCCACACCTGTCTGGGGTTAACTGCCTGTGACTCTGGGGACAGCACAGTTTCCTGTGAGTGCCTGTGAGCACCCATGGCTGAGCATGTTACAGGGTCATGGGATGTGTACCCGGTCCGGTATGAGAGTGCAGTCCTCTTCCGTGTTTTGTATATGTCTAGGGTGATTACATAAGCATGTGCACCCTTCCCTTGTTCCCAATTTGTTTGGATTTGAGAGCTTGCATTGTGTGGCTGTTTTAGGGTCCCAGGTATTGGAAAGGACCTTAAAGTGGTACCTGGGCTTGTCCCATTTGGCCAAATGCGGTAACTAACCTTTCCATTTTCAAAATCTTAGCTGAGAGCTTGTAAGTGAGTGCTGGACTTTCTCTGTGTGTTATATATATATATATATATATATATATATAAATGTTTTTATGTGTATATATGTCTCTAAATACATATATATATATATTTAAATACATTAATACATATTTATACATACATATATTTATATATATATATATATATTTATGACAACTGAGAAGTATAACACTTCTCAAAGAACAAATAGGCCTCCCCTATCCAGCACTCAAGTATGTTACCCATTAATAATAAACCAACGTTAACGGTGTATAGAGTGTCTACCATGGGTTAACTCAGCCAGAAATATAACAGATATCAAATAAATTACAAAAATGTGCTATGCACAATTTATTCCAAGATACAAATCACATATACAGAACTGGTGGACCCACTGAACCTATAGAAAAATATCCATTAAAGCATATTTGAAACAAAAAGACTCTATAGATCGTCCTTGTATTGTTTATGCTTAGTTGTCAAAGGCCTTGCTAAAGCAGAGTCCAGCAAGTTAATGCTGTTAGTATTAGCAAAAGAATAGGTCATGTGCCAAGTATTGTATATAGTCCCATCAAGTTCCAAAACAGGATTGAGGTGGGAGATAATCAAATAAAAGGGTCGCTCTATAAATCAGTCCACAGAGTAAGCAGTATGTCAGAGCGTGAGGCTGTCGGTTAGGGTTGTATGTCCTTGAATTCCCTTAGTTTTTAAATGACTGTATATAATTTAGAACACCTCCAAGGGGTTATTGCTGTAATTTAATCTGGTAGAGCACTTCTCTCTTTGTATGCAAATTATTATGACCCTGGGGAAGTCTCCCTATGGGTGATGGGGGAAACCAGACGTGGACTCCTTGCCCAGTGTCCTTAGAGGAATGTGGCTGCACCTCACTGACGAGGCCCATAGGAGGCCGAAACGATCGTCTGGGGTTGTCATGTTCCTTGTTCAGAGGAGAATTGCCTGGTATTTCGGGGCTGGACTGACCTTACTTGGCAGGATCAGACTGATATACTTCAGGAAAGTTTTCTTCTGTGAAAAGCACACTGGTCTAAAAGAGGCTGCTTCCGGGTGGTAAATCGCCATAGAACAAGCCACTGAGCTGTTGTTCGTTCCTGGTAGAGCGCTTCTCTCTTTGTATGCAAATTATTATGACCCTGGGGAAGTCTCCCTATGGGTGATGGGGGAAACCAGACGTGGACTCCTTGCCCAGTGTCCTTAGAGGAATGTGGCTGCACCTCACTGACGAGGCCCATAGGAGGCCGAAACGATCGTCTGGGGTTGTCATGTTCCTTGTTCAGAGGAGAATTGCCTGGTATTTCGGGGCTGGACTGACCTTACTTGGCAGGATCAGACTGATATACTTCAGGAAAGTTTTCTTCTGTGAAAAGCACACTGGTCTAAAAGAGGCTGCTTCCGGGTGGTAAATCGCCATAGAACAAGCCACTGAGCTGTTGTTCGTTCCTGGTAGAGCGCTTCTCTCTTTGTATGCAAATTATTATGACCCTGGGGAAGTCTCCCTATGGGTGATGGGGGAAACCAGACGTGGTCTCCTTGCCCAGTGTCCTTAGAGGAATGTGGCTGCACATCACTGACGAGGCCCATAGGAGGCCGAAACGATCGTCTGGGGTTGTCATGTTCCTTGTTCAGAGGAGAATTGCCTGGTATTTCGGGGCTGGACTGACCTTACTTGGCAGGATCAGACTGATATACTTCAGGAAAGTTTTCTTCTGTGAAAAGCACACTGGTCTAAAAGAGGCTGCTTCCGGGTGGTAAATCGCCATAGAACAAGCCACTGAGCTGTTGTTCGTTCCTGGTAGAGCGCTTCTCTCTTTGTATGTAATTTAATTAGCCTACCTCTCCAGGTGCCCATTTACATTGGTTTCCATATAGCAGGGACAGGCATAGACGGTTTCCTTAGTCCTACCTTAACCTTCTCAGGCCACTCGATAGCAGATGTCTACATTGATTCAGCAATATCATTTCCACTCCCTCTGAGATGAAATATTTTCTGTTTTAGCAAGCCCTTTAACAACTAAGCATAACCAATACAAGGAAGATCTATGGACAGTCTTTTTGTTTCAAATATGCTATAATGGATATTTTTCTATAGGTTCAGTGGGCCAACCAGTTCTGAATATGTTATTTGTATCTTGAAATAATTTTTGCATAGCGCATTTTTGCTATTTATTTGATGTTTGTTATATTTCTGGCTGAGTTAGGTGAGGCCTATTTGTTCTTTGACAAGTGTTATACTTCTCAGTTGTCATAAAAATGTTTTACTCCCTCCGTGCACTGTGTGCCCTGTAAATAAATATCTTTCACACAGGTCACATATAGAAGTATTCCTTTAAGTCAGTGTTTCCCAACCGCGGTCCTCAAGTACCCCCAACAAGCCTGGTTTTCATTATAGCTGAACCAGTGCTGAACAGGTGAAGTAATCAGGTGATCAGTAACCAAACTGCTCTTATCCATCAGCTGATTATTGCACCTGTGCTCTAGTTCAGTTATAATGAAAACCAGGACAGTTAGGGGTACTTAAGGACCGCAGTTGGGAAACACTACTTTAAGTTAATAGGGTGGTGCTGATCTAAATTTAATTTATATATACACATATATACACACACATACATATACGTCATTAGACATGTATATGTATATATCTCAATGTTAAAGTCCTTTGGCGGCTTTTTTTTCTAACACCCGAGATTTCATATATCTGAGCCCTTAAAACATTTGTGTACAAAATTTTAGTTTAAATCATTTTTATTGGACAATGTTATTATGAGAGTAACTGTACTTTGTTATGTATTTTTGATGTTTTTTGTGACACTTTTTATTTTTGGGAAAACAGTTAACCACAGCTCTGAGATTGCAGTAAGTAATTCTAGTGTAGATCCCGATTTTGTTCTACTTAACAATTAAAACAGATCATGAAAACCCTTGCAAAATCGTTTGCGCTCCACTTGTAATCTAGCCCTTTATATGGTATAGAATTAAATGGCAAATCGTTGCCTTATGTCATTTTTATGTGTTGCTTTGTTGTATGATAACACCTGAAAGAAACATTTTATGTTAATAAAATGCTCCATATTTTTTTATCTAATTCACTATCCGCAAGATTCAAAATCCACCGTCCACACATGACAAGTCACATAAGTATGCACACATGACAAGTCACATAAGTACGCACATATGACAAGTCACATAAGTACGCACACATGACAAGTCACATAAGTATGCACACATGACAAGTCATATACTTATGCACACATGACAAGTCACATAATTATGCACACATGACAAGTCACATAATTATGCACACATGACAAGTCACATAAGTATGCACACAGGTCAAGTCACATAATTATGCACACAGGTCAATTCACATAAGTACGCACACGACAAGTCACATAAGTACGCACACATGACAAGTCACTTAAGTACGCACACATGACAAGTCACTTAAGTATGCACACAGGTCAAGTCACATAAGTATGCACACATGACAAGTCACATAAGTATGCAGACATGACAAGTCACATAAGTACGCACACATGAAAAGTCACATAAGTATGCACACAGGTCAAGTCACATAAGTATGCACACATGACAACAAAGTCACATAAGTACCTACACAAGACAAGTCACATAAGTATGCACACATAACAAGTCACATAAGTATGCAGACATGACAAATCACATAAGTACGCACACATGACAAGTCACATAAGTACGCACACATGGCAAGTCACATAAGTATGCACACAGGTCAAGTCACATAAGTATGCACATATAACAAGTCATGTAAGTATGCAGACATGACAAATCACATAAGCATGCACACAGGTCAAGTCACAAAAGTATGCACACATGACAAGTCACATAAGTATGCAGACATGACAAGTCACATAAGTACGCACACATGACAAGTCACATAAGTATGCACACAGGTCAAGTCACATAATTATGCACACAGGTCAAGTCACATAAGTACGGACACAAAAAGTCACATAAGTACGCACACATGACAAGTCACATAAGTACGCACACATGGCAAGTCACATAAGTATGCACCACACAGGTCAAGTCACATAAGTATGCACACATGACAAGTCACATAAGTATGCACATATAACAAGTCACATAAGTATGCAGACATGACAAGTCACATAAGCATGCACACAGGTCAAGTCACATAAGTATTGTGACATAAGTATGCACACATGACAAGTCACATAAGTATGCACACAGGTCAAGTCACATAAGTATGCACACATGACAAGTCACATAAGTACCTACACAAGACAAGTCACATAAGTATGCAGACATGACAAGTCACATAAGCATGCACATAGGTCAAGTCACATAAGTATGCAAACATGACAAGCCACATAAGTATGCAGACATGACAAGCCACATAAGTATGCAGACATGACAAGTCACATAAGTACGCACACATGACAAGTCACATAAGTATGCACACAGGTCAAGTCACATAAGTATGCACACATGACAACCAAGTCACATAAGTACCTACACAAGACAAGTCACATAAGTATGCACACATAACAAGTCACATACGTATGCACACATGACAAATCACATAAGTACACACACATGACAAGTCACATAAATACGCACACATGGCAAGTCACATAAGTATGCACACATGACAAGTCACATAAGTATGCACATATAACAAGTCACATAAGTATGCACATATAACAAGTCACATAAGTACACACACATGACAAGTCACATAAGTACACACACATGACAAGTCACATAAGCATGCACACATGACAAGTCACATAAGTATGCACATATAACAAGTCACATAAGTATGCAGACATGACAAGTCACATAAGCATGCACACAGGTCAAGTCACATAAGTATGCACACATGACAAGTCACATAAGTATGCAGACATGACAAGTCACATAAGTATGCACACAGGTCAAGTCACATAATTATGCACACAGGTCAAGTCACATAAGTACGCACACGAAAAGTCACATAAGTACGCACACATGACAAGTCACATAAGTATGCACACATGGCAAGTCACATAAGTATGCACCACACAGGTCAAGTCACATAAGTATGCACACATGACAAGTCACATAAGTATGCAGACATGACAAGTCACATAAGCATGCACACAGGTCAAGTCACATAAGTATTGTGACATAAGTATGCAAACATGACAAGTCACATAAGTATGCACACAGGTCAAGTCACATAAGTATGCACACATGACAAGTCACATAAGTACCTACACAAGACAAGTCACATAAGTATGCAGACATGACAAGTCACATAAGCATGCACACAGGTCAAGTCACATAAGTATGCAAACATGACAAGCCACATAAGTATGCAGACATGACAAGTCACATAAGTACGCACACATGACAAGTCACATAAGTATGCACACAGGTCAAGTTACATAAGTATGTACACATGACAACCAAGTCACATAAGTACCTACACAAGACAAGTCACATAAGTATGCACACATAACAAGTCACATAAGTATGCACACATGACAAGTCACATAAATACGCACACATGGCAAGTCACATAAGTATGCACACATGACAAGTCACATAAGTATGCACATATAACAAGTCACATAAGTATGCACACATGACAAGTCACATAAGCATGCACACAGGTCAAGTCACATAGGTATGCACACATGACAAGTCACATAAGTATGCAGACATGACAAGTCACATAAGTATACGCACACATGACAAGTCATATAAGTATGCACACAAGTCAAGTCACATAATTATGCACACAGGTCAAGCCACATAAGTACGCACACGAAAAGTCACATAAGTACGCACACATGGCAAGTCACATAAGTATGCACACAGGTCAAGTCACATAAGTATGCACACATGACAAATCACATAAGTATGCACATATAACAAGTCACATAAGTATGCAGACATGACAAGTCACATAAGCATGCACACATGGACAAGTCACATAAGTATGCACACATGACAAGTGACATAAGTATGCACACATGTCAAGTCACATAAGTATGCACACATGACAAGTCACATAAGTACCTACACAAGACAAGTCACATAAGTATGCAGACATGACAAGTCACATACGCATGCACACAGGTCAAGTCACATAAGTATGCACATATAACAAGTCACATAAGTATGCAGACATGACAAGTCACATAAGTACGCACACATGACAAGTCACATAAGTATTCACACAGGTCAAGTCACATAAGTATGCACACATGACAAGTCACATATGTACCTACACAAGATAAGTCACATAAGTATGCACATATAACAAGTCACATAAGTATGCAGACATGGCAAATCACATAAGTACGCACACATGACAAGTCACATAAGTACGCACACATGGAAAGTCTCATAAGTATGCACACATGACAAGTCACATAAGTATGCACATATAACAAGTCACATAAGTATGCACATATAACAAGTCACATAACTATGCACACATGACAAGTCACATAAGTATGCACATATAACAAGTCACATAAGTATGCACATATAACAAGTCACATAAGTATGCAGACATGACAAGTCACATAAGCATGCACACAGGTCAAGTCACATAAGTATGCACACATGACAAGTCACATAAGTATGCAGACATGACAAGTCACATAAGTACGTACGCACACATGACAAGTCACATAAGTATGCACACAGGTCAAGTCACATAATTATGCACACAGGTCAAGTCACATAAGTACGCACACGAAAAGTCACATAAGTACGCACACATGACAAGTCACATAAGTATGCACACATGGCAAGTCACATAAGTATGCACCACACAGGTCAAGTCACATAAGTATGCACACATGACAAGTCACATAAGTATGCAGACATGACAAGTCACATAAGCATGCACACAGGTCAAGTCACATAAGTATTGTGACATAAGTATGCAAACATGACAAGTCACATAAGTATGCACACAGGTCAAGTCACATAAGTATGCACACATGACAAGTCACATAAGTACCTACACAAGACAAGTCACATAAGTATGCAGACATGACAAGTCACATAAGCATGCACACAGGTCAAGTCACATAAGTATGCAAACATGACAAGCCACATAAGTATGCAGACATGACAAGTCACATAAGTACGCACACATGACAAGTCACATAAGTATGCACACAGGTCAAGTCACATAAGTATGTACACATGACAACCAAGTCACATAAGTACCTACACAAGACAAGTCACATAAGTATGCACACATAACAAGTCACATAAGTACGCACACATGACAAGTCACATAAATACGCACACATGGCAAGTCACATAAGTATGCACACATGACAAGTCACATAAGTATGCACATATAACAAGTCACATAAGTATGCAGACATGACAAGTCACATAAGCATGCACACAGGTCAAGTCACATAAGTATGCACACATGACAAGTCACATAAGTATGCAGACATGACAAGTCACATAAGTATACGCACACATGACAAGTCATATAAGTATGCACACAAGTCAAGTCACATAATTATGCACACAGGTCAAGCCACATAAGTACGCACACGAAAAGTCACATAAGTACGCACACATGGCAAGTCACATAAGTATGCACACAGGTCAAGTCACATAAGTATGCACACATGACAAATCACATAAGTATGCACATATAACAAGTCACATAAGTATGCAGACATGACAAGTCACATAAGCATGCACACATGGACAAGTCACATAAGTATGCAGACATGACAAGTGACATAAGTATGCACACAGGTCAAGTCACATAAGTATGCACACATGACAAGTCACATAAGTACCTACACAAGACAAGTCACATAAGTATGCAGACATGACAAGTCACATACGCATGCACACAGGTCAAGTCACATAAGTATGCACATATAACAAGTCACATAAGTATGCAGACATGACAAGTCACATAAGTACGCACACATGACAAGTCACATAAGTATGCACACAGGTCAAGTCGCATAAGTATGCACACATGACAAGTCACATATGTACCTACACAAGATAAGTCACATAAGTATGCACATATAACAAGTCACATAAGTATGCAGACATGGCAAATCACATAAGTACGCACACATGACAAGTCACATAAGTACGCACACATGGAAAGTCTCATAAGTATGCACACATGACAAGTCACATAAGTATGCACACAGGTCAAGTCACATAAGTATGCACACATGACAAGTCACATAAGTATGCACACATGACAAGTCACATAAGTATGCACATATAACAAGTCACATAAGTATGCAGACATGACAAGTCACATAAGCATGCACACAGGTCAAGTCACATAAGTATGCACACATGACAAGTCACATAAGTATGCAGACATGACAAGTCACATAAGTATGCAGACATGACAAGTCACATAAGTATGCACATATAACAAGTCACATAAGTATGCACACATGACAAGTCACATAAGTATGCACATATAACAAGTCACATAAGTATGCAGACATGACAAGTCACATAAGCATGCACACAGGTCAAGTTACATAAGTATGCACACATGACAAGTCACATAAGTATGCACATATAACAAGTCACATAAGTATGCACACAGGTCAAGTCACATAAGTACCTACACATGACAAGTCACATAAGTATGCACACATAACAAGTCACATAAGTATGCACACAGGTCAAGTCACATAAGTACCTACACATGACAAATCACATAAGAACGCACACAGGACAAGTCACTTACAGTAAGTATGCAGACATGACAAGTCACATAAGTACACACACATGACAAGTCACATAAGTACACACACATGACAAGTCACATAAGCATGCACACAGGTCAAGTCACATAAGTATGCACACATGACAAGTCACATAAGTATGCACATATAACAAGTCACATAAGTATTCACACATGACAAGTCACATAAGTACGCACATGACAAGTCACATAAGTACAAACACATGACAAGTCATATGTGCCCCATATAGTGAAGTATGTAATATTGTCACTAGTAACACTGCAACTCTGTTTAACCTCTTGAAAGGTATTAAACACATAGTTAAAGTATGATGTTAAAGTAACTCCTGTGAGCCAAAGAGAACTGCTGGTCTTGAGTGGAAACAGCCAGTGACCCAATCAGTATTGACAGACACATGACCCAGATGTGCAATTGCTGCTGCTAATTTACTCACTTGCAGTTTCCTATCAGTCACAGCAGCTCCTCAGTGGTACATTAACTATGGAGTTGATTCCAGTCCTTCAGATCTGTTTTTGTTTGTTTGTTTCCGATCCGTATTTATTAAGTTCTGGGTAATCCCAATTCAAAGATAACAACATTTCCGTAATGGAAAACAGTTTGGACTGGATCTGACTAGATAGTGGGATAAACACCCATACTATGTAGGGACAGCAATGGCGTTGTTGATCACATTAATACCGGGTTTCGCACTTTATTTTGGTATCAAATTCAACACATAAAGGTTGTTGATAAAGTGCAAAACTGGACTTCTCAGCATGTTTGCCATTATTCCAAGATGATTTCAAATAATTATGTTGTCTTGGCCATGAGCAATACACTCAAATGCCATTTTAAATGTATATATCAATATATATAGAATACAAACAGACAGGAGGCGCTCCATATTGTTATACAAACACAACCCAGACAAAGCCCCCTAAAAAAGAGACTCACAGGATAAAAAGCACAACTAGTGCTAATAAAGGTAGACTGGATATTAAGAATGTTATTGCTCTCCTCGCATCACCTCTGCCAATATACAAAAGCACCAGCTGCAGCAACCAAAAAATGACACTGTAGTCCTAACGTTTCTTCCTGCCGGTGTTCTATCGAGAACTCCAATACATTGATAACTCCAATCTGACGTGACTTCCATACATCTGATTGGTTTGTGTCTCAGTGAGTGACAGGATTCACAACCAATAAGATGGGAACTGTAATCGCCTATCTTCACTATCAATTTTTCCTCCACCTGGGGGTTCAAGGGGGGCAAAGCCCCCCCTTGTAAACCTCATTCCCCAAGGTTTACTTGGGTTCTATGCCAGTTGTCGAGGAATTGGAGTTCTTGACAGAACACCGGTACAATCCACTCAGTAAGGACTGCAGGAATGCTGTTCACTGGAAACGAAGAAACTGCACGCACACCCCAAATCTACCTCCCAGAATGCCTCTCTCACAGTCAGTGGCAGGGACAAGCAGTAGAAATAATGTGTGTAACATGTGGGCAAAAAGATACAATGTTAATATTATAGATAAAATACTATGGGACCGATTTATGATGGCCCGAATGGGGCCATAAAATCCTGTTTCCGGCCAGAAACCGCAGTTAAGAAGCAGCGGTCTTAAGACTGCTGCTCCTTAACTGTATCCGCCGCCTCTGAGTGGCGTACAGCAATCAAACCGATCCTATACGATCAAGTTGATTGACACCCCCTGCTAACGGCTGATTGGCCGTGAATCTGCAGGGGGCAGCATTCTAGTAAACTGCTTGTGCAATGCTGAATGCTATCCGCATTCAACAATTTCTGTCGGGCATGATACGCTGCAGCGTATCATGTCAGACAGACATTAGTAAATCAGCCCCCAAGTATCCACTATGGAATAAATGTCGAAGAACAAAACGGGGTACAAGTTGAAACCTTTAAAACTCTGCAATGCATTTCTCAGCTTTAAAAGTGGTTGTTTCATCAGGCAAAAGACAATGATAAAAGTACTCCTATTTATATATATATATATATATATATATATATATATATATATACACAAAACCCCTCCCCTATGATAAACCAAGTATAAGGTACAGATTTAAAAGCACAGTGCACTAATTAATACATATAAAATTATTCTAATAATCATAAAGGTATAGCAATACATGCTAACCCAACAGGAGTTATTCATATTTTACATTCCAATGTTTTTCACATAAAGAGCAATGTAATTTTTATTGTTGGGTAAGCAGGCGATAGGTGTTAGTTATCTATTTGATAACATGTACCCAATGTGAGGTACAATATGTTGGTTCAACAACCAGGTAGGCATGGTCTAGAATAATCACTGATAGTTTCAGGTGGACAGTGATAGAAAAAGTCCCCCCACCCACTCGAGGAGGAGACAGAGAGAAGCTTTTGGGTAAACAGGAGGTGTTCTGGATCTTCAAGTTGAAGTTGAACCAGGACACCGGGAGGATTAAATTCCTCCTATGACTTTATAAAATTCTGGTAACTTAAGATATCAACTTCCTCACATTATGGAGGCTGCTTACCCAAATCTTTAAATCCTAATGGATAATCACGGGGGTGGGGAGGGGGGCTGAACACCGCTCTACACTATGATTTATTGGGTTATTGGGTTACACTAATATCTGATTATTGCAGCTGCTGACTGTAAACATCAACACATGATATTACCTATTCAGGGGTTTATTCCAAGTAGCTACAATTTTGTTGCCTTTTTTCCATGAATTATGGCACTATTTATGTATGAGCCTCTTACCCTGTGAATTTATACCCTTGTGAACAAACATAAACCCTCCCCTCCCCTATGTAGTACCCATTAAGGTATCCACATTCATACTCAACATTTCACCGTTTATAACGAAGTAAATGTAAGCATGTATATTTATGACATTCATAGATGTCTTAATATAGTAGTCAGAATATCTAATGCAATTGAGTGACTGAACTTGGCCTCTAGGTATGAATATTTGCACAATGTTGCATATACGGAGACATTGCTAATATGTTTAATATGTATAACTGGATTATATGCCACAATATGCTATACTAGCTAGACAATATCAAGTGTTTAGATGATATTAATTAAGTCACAAAATATTTATCATGTATTCATGAATGCATACAAGTCTGTAAATGTATTTGTTGTTATCGTTTTCATTGGTTAGTATCGGACCAATAGGAGGATAGGGAGCTCTTTAAGAAGGGCGGGTTGTTTTAAATTTGTATCAGCTTAGATTACGGCCACGAGCCGAAATGCGTCAGCTCTCTATCCTTCATCCTATTGGATTTTCAATTACATGCTAACTGTTTTTGATGAGGATCATGTTTACTACGAACCATCATTTATTCATGAGCTTTTTAAACTGTAGCACAGGGGTGGGCAGACTTTTGTAAGGCAAAGCCTACCTCTAATTTTATTCCAAGTGACGTGGTCACCTAACTAAAAAAAAAAACACCAGTTTTGATAATAATAATTACGATAATGTAATTTATTAAAAAAACACAAAGAATAGTCCAGTACACACTGTGTAACCGGGTGCAAAAATGTTATTTTTGTCACAAATAGGACCTGCAGGCTGAAAATTGTATTTTTGACACAAATAATACAGCTTTAAAAATCATCCGTGCTCTTTAATAACCAATACAGAAGCGCTCTGTCTTTACTTACTGCGAGAGCTCTCTCTTTACGTCACGCTGGAACCGTCAAGCAACCTTATCTGTGTTGCGCGCCTGCGTATGATAAGTAGTCTCGCAATCAAGACAGCTCGAGACTCATTCTACAAAGTAGCTTTATTGGCTGGACGCCATGTCAGGTTGATTAGGGGGCAGGTCCTGTAACCAAAGCTGGGGCAGCGAGTTCAGCTACAGCTGGGTCGCGCATGCTGAAGTACAGTGCCCATACCGCTGTCCTACACATAGCAGATTTCAAAAGTCTGAATAAGAGAAAGATTTTTCACACATCTAGCGTGGCGACGCTCTTCACTCAGAATCTAGATTCTATCTAGAATTCTAGATTCTGAGTGAAGAGCCTCGCCGTCGTATATGTCTGAGAAATCTTACTCTTATTATGCAGACTTTTGAAATCTTACAAGAGGTCACCTCAAAATTCACTTGTGGTCCAATGGAAGACCGCAATCTACCTCTTGCCCACCCCTGCTGTAGCATTTGTTTGGAATAAAGACTTCCTGACATCACTAGAGACCGGTGCTCCTATCTACTTATTTTACTATTGCTAATTGGATCCATTTTCAGTGAGCACGGTCACCACAGGCACGGAATCGAGAGTGCCCTTCTCCCGTATCCCATCTTTGGCTGCTGAGTGTGACAGACAAGGACTTCAGCCTATCGTGTAGAGATAGCAGGTGATGTCCGAAAGAGGGTGTGTCTACATACAGAACACTACATGCCAAGAAGCGGCGTCCTGACCTCAGGGAAAGAAGAATAATTTGGGACATTGCCACCTCATCCACAACAGGGAAACTGCCCTGGGCCCAAGGTAGGAACACTGTTTTATTCAACTGGGGCCACATTGTGGGGGCTGGTGAACTTTGACATATTACACCTTATGACTAGAGAAGGCTAACCTGCTACCTGTCACTACTTGGTATAGGCACCCCACTGGAGGGTATACCATACTTTTTTAGACTCACTTTGCCATCACTCACTCAGCATTTCTCACTGCAGCCCTTTGTATCACTAATTGGGCATTGGATGTATATACTTACATAACTTTTTAGCTGTTGGAAATTCAGTGTATATATGTGGGTAAATTTATCAAGCTCCGTGCGAAACAGAAGTTATGCAGCAGCATTCTAAAGACCGCTGCTCCATAACCTGTGCTCTGAGGCAGCAGACAGAAATCAACCCGATCAAATACGATCGGGTTGATTGACACCCCCTGCTAGTGACCAATTGGCCGTGAATCTGCAGGGGGCAGCATTGCACCAGCAGTTCACAAGAACTGCTGGTGCAATGATAAAAGCCGACAGCGTATGCTGTCGGCATTTATCAATGTGCAGCGGTCATGATCCGCTATATCGGATCATGTTCGCTCGCACCATAGTTAATAGGCCCCATGGACTGTTGTTGTACCTTTAAGTTGTAGCTATAGAATTAATATCATGAAATGAAGTAAAGTATTTGTTTTGTTATAGTATTAGATACATGCTAAATGCTCATGTTTCAAGGTAAATATATGAATGTTTAGGAATTAGCTACTGTAAAATATTGCAAACAAAATATGCACTTCAAGTTTACTTTTTCATTGAGAGGTCAAATAACTAATAAGGTGTATTGGAGACAGCATCTATCTAGTAGTCTTTGTCTGACAGTAGATTAGGGCAATAGGATGAGATTAAATAAGTGTTAAGCAGCTCAGACCTCTAAATCTTAACAAATTCCAGTCTGTGGACACTTTAGTTTATTTTTATGCCCCATATATATTGTAGTAGGAGTAAATCTTTATATTTTTGTAATGTTTTTAGCTTTGAGTATACAACAGTTTCTTGTCTTTGTAGGTTATTTAACAGGGCATAAAAGTCAAAACTGAAATGCAAATGAGTGAATGAAAAGAAGCATGTTTGCAATATATCTGTATTGATTCCAGCGGTAGCTTTAATTGTGCACAGTCATATAGTACAAGTATTTAAACACCTCACAAGCTTAGAGAGCTATTGGTAACAATAAACCAAGCACTTAGTGGCATTTTTATTCATTATACAACAAAAAATAGGGATCTTATGTAAATGCCGGATTTCTGATTTTAAAAAAATCCCTGGTTTCAGCTCTGTATTACTAGAAATTCTGTGATCCCCCTCTCCAAAACAAAAAAAAAACAAAACAAAATTTGGAACCTTCCATTGTTAAATGGAGGTCGTGTACAGTGATGCAGTTATTTTACAATTGCACTTGCATGCAACAGTACAGAATTTTAATTTTTGTTCTTTTCTATAAAAGACAGCTGAAAACAGGCATTGTTTTTTTTACATTAGAGTGAAGAATTTAAGCTTTGTTTTAACACTGTTTTATTTGCTTACTACCACTAATTTGTAATTTTTTTTTTATCCTAGTTATACTTTTAGATATCTCCAGTATATAATTTCAGATGATTTTCGAGCAATTCTTATTTTTTATCAAGTTGACTAATTGAACAAATAATCACTATGGATTCAATTTATCAAATTGTAAAGCTATTGAAATGCTGTGAAGGAAATGTACTCACTGCCTTGATTTGCCAAAAATGCAAGTTTATTTATATATTTAAAAAAAAAAAAAAAAAGATCAATTTGGAAAAGAAGCTAATCTCATTTGCAACTCCAAAATAGAAATGGATAAGCAGTGCATACATGCGTTGTTTGCTACTAATGCACACAGGTCAGTTATTTTACCACCTCATTGTGCCAATATGGTCTAGAGAGTAGTGTCTAAACACCAGTAAAGTACCATTAAAGCAGAGCTATAGTTAATCCCTTAAAGGGACACTGAACCCAATTGTTTTATTTCGTAATTCAGATAGGGCATGCAATTTTAAGCAACTTTATAATTTACTCCTATTATCAATTTTTCTTTGTTCTCTTGCTATCTTTATTTGAAAAAGAAGGCCTCCAAGGGTTTTTTTTTTGGTTCAGAACTCTGGACAGCACTTTTTTATTGGTGAATAAATTTATCCACCAATCAGCAAGAACAACCGAGGTTGTTCACAAAAAATGGGCCTGCATCTAAACTTACATTCTTGCATTTCAAGTAAAGATACCAAGAGAATGAAGAAAATTTGATAATAGGGGTAAATTAGAAAGTTGCTTAAAATTTCATGCTCTATCTGAATCACGAAAGAAAAAATTTGGGTTCAGTGTCCCTTTAATACCAGTAATACACATACACACACAGAACTGTGTTGAACACCTTTGTGCTAATAATGCATAGAATACTGATTTAACCCCTTTATACTAGTAATAAACACAGTAATGAGTTAAATAACATTTTTTTATAGTAACACAAAACCATAACTGTTTTTGAAGTAAAACTGTTGGAAGTTATGCAGTTTTGTAAAATGAGAGTGTTTTCTTCTTTTGACGCAATTAAGGATATTGCTAGCTAGAATCCTAAAATGATGATATGGTTGTTAATGGGTTAACATTTTTTAGTCACTGGGTCACTGTGAAATACTCAAGTCATCCCAAAGGTCTGCTTGCTGTTGTTAATCATTGATCAGTCTTTGTTCACATAACAGTAACACTTTATCCTTCTAAATAATGTTAGTTAGCAACAAGGTATTTAGACATTCCTGGACCTGTATTTCATTTTATTAGTTCTCAAAGAATGTTGTATGCATCTAGTGTAATCTTTAGTCATCTGTATATTGGCTTCCTTGAGTTATGCACATTGGTTAAAGGGACACTGAACCCAATTTCTTTCGTGATTCAGATAGAGCATGCAATTTTAAGCAACTTACTAATTTACTCCTTTTATCAATTTTTCTTCGTTCTCTTGCTATCTTTATTTGAAAAAGAAGGCATCTAAGCTTCTTTTTTGGTTCAACACTCAGGATAGCACTTTTTTATTGGTGGGTGAATTTATCCACCAATCAGCAAGAACAACCCAGGTTGTTCACCAAAAATGGGCTGGCATTTAAACTTATATTCTTGCTTTTCAAATAAAGATACCAAGAGAATGAAGAAAATTTAATAATAGGAGTAAATTAGAAAGTTGCTTAAAATGCCATGCTCTATCTGAATCACAAAAGAAAAATATTGGGTTCAGTGTACCACCATGACAAGCACAGTATCAGTAGGACTAACTGGGTTTAATTTATGAGACCAACATGAAGTGACAATACAGAGTCTCTATAATGTGGTTTCTTAATATTATCTCAAACATTACAGTGTCCAAGTTGAGTAAAGCTGTTGGGTGGCAAGTCTGAATCTAGCCACAAAGAATCTTCAGCCAATGAAACTGCATAGTTCTCCTTCACCAATGGCACCAAGGTTCTTACTCCCCATAATATAGTAAGTTTGTTGGTGGATGTGCTAAAGATGCTCAAAGCCAGCATTGGTATAGCTATATCTGTATGACCAGAGAGAGAACATTTCATTGTTAGATAGAATCATAAAACATACTTTATTATTTACTTACTTAATAGAAAAAATGTAGCTCAGGCATGTTATGTGCAGTCATTTTTACCCTTTTTATGTTTTAAGTGAGCAAATATTAATAATAAACATTTTGTACTTGTATCTACCAATGGAATGCTTGTCTTTCCAGCTTAAAGGGACAGTCAACTCAAATGGTTTTATTGGTTAAATAGATAGATAATCCCTTTATTACCCATTACCCAGTTTTGCACAGAAAACATGGTTATATTCATACACTTTTTACCTCTGTGATTACCTTGTATCTAAGCATCTTCTGACAGCCCCCTAATCACATGATTTTTTATTTATTATCTATTCACTTGCATTTATGCCAATTAGTGCTGTTTTGTGCACAACCCATGAACGTGAGCACAATGTTATCTACATGGCTCACGTGAACTAGCACTCCCCTGTTGTGAAAAGCTAATGAAAAAGCATGTGATCAACTCCCGGGGGGGATGTCCTGCTCTGAGCAGTCGCACCTTCCTAGAGCTCCGGGTGATAATATCATAATCCGCCGATTATAGATATTAACTCACAGCATCTACCAACAATACGACTGGTATTGTATACCTTCACATCACTTACTACAGATCTTACCTAAGCTGCTGTATAAATGAGCCCTGAGACGGAACTGGACAGTTGAGGCCTGTAGCGGCGGCAATTCCACAGGCAGCGTGTGTGTCCCAGATCCCCAGGGTGTTTTGCCAGAACTGGTTGCTGATAATAACAAAGCCAGAGCTTTAATTCAGCAGACACTTTTACCACCTTGATAACAAAAGCCTTAAAATAGAGCCTTCGAACAGTGAGAGACATTGTGGAACTTACACACAGCCATGTGGATTGATAATCAACCGGACATGACGGACCTTAGGTTTGCAAAAATAGAAGCTATGCTGCAGACCATACTTGACAGGATGCCCTCAGAGCAGGATTTACAGAATTTAATTAAAAAAAAATCACCCGCAAAAATCAAGGATTCAATCCCGTAGCATAGCATCACTTTTGGCTCTAACCCAACATCATGGCTAGGGGAGGAAGATCAAACAAATATGTTGACAGATGGAGAAGATATACAGCGAGGTAAAAGACCTGTCATATCACCACCGAAAAGAATAACAAGCAAAAGCCACATAACGAGGGATAACCTTTATAAATATAACTCCCAAACACCTAATCTCTACTTGAAATCAGACTTTCTAGAATGGAGACATCTAAACACCCACCCCAAGATGGCGCCTTTGACAGCACTAAGAAAATCACGGGTGAAAAATCTGCACACCGACATGGAGGACCTCACTGTTTGTGAACAGGAAGTGTCTCATGAGATCCTATTGATTCTGGACTTTACAAGAAGCCCAAACCACATTGTCTTGCAGAATCAAGAAGCCACAGGAGCCTTATATAAACCTCAGCTAATGGAGGGGGTCCTGCAGTTGCCTGCGCCCTTGCGGGAGCTTGGGGGGTTCCCTGAGCGTCGTGGGTGATGGAGAGACTCACCTTTCATCAACTCCCATGTCTCCAGGAGGCGAAAAAAAATGCTAACACTAGGCAAGCTCACAACCCTTATGGAGATCCACCGGAGATATCCAACTTGAGACTTTCTCCTCTCATAACTACTCATAACTACTCAATCCCAGCAAGGAAACCTCAAAGGAATACTTAAACCAATACCTCACTGGCAAATAAAACCCTCTGGCTGAATAAATATGTACTCTAAACTTACCACAAAGGCACAGTTTTAATGTTATTATGTTCTGCTTTATACTCTATTTTATCTTCGAATAACGAAGAGCCAAGACAGCATACATTTTTTCTTTACCCCTTATTTCTTGTTTCGGTTATTTATTTTCAAATATTTCAGCAAGTTGTAGCATAATAGAAATCCAATAGTTCACTTATCACTAATATGCCTATACCCTCATAACTAGTTAGGTCTATCTCACTAGAAATGTACTTAAACATGGGGAAAGCTGTTTGATGATAAAGCTAACTAAATATGATCTTTTGCTGACTGATCTGGCGATGTCAATGTTTTATCTGTATTTCTATATTATTTATTCTCTTTTTGGTAGGTGGTTGAAACATTAGTTCCCATACACTCTAATCACAATAATATAGGTGTGCAATACTTATTGTAGACACAATGCTCACTATGATATTTGTACCTATTTTATGTATGTTTTCTTGTCCTGGGGTTTTTGTAGGGGACCCCCGGTATTACATTCCATATATGGAATGTAAATCAGATATTGCTACTATTATTCAGTGTCACTTTGGTATGCAATATCTAATCAACATAGGCCTCTCCTCTGGGACTAACGGCCAAAGCCATAGAGGAGACAAAAGTCAGTAAAGCATTATGTAATATCTATCAGCCTATACTTGTTTGGGATTCCCATACTTAATATAATGATACCATTCACAGCATACTAGAAGGGACTTGCGTGCACCTACTCATTATAGAATATGAAGAAATACTCTTTAGCACCACTGCACATGACCACCGAATCAGCACATATATACACGGGTAGTATAATAATAAACTTGCTTCAAATGGCATTAAAATATGTTGGAAAATTTCTATTTCCCCTTAGTTTATCTTGATTTGGCTAGATAAACCACTAGATATTTTCAAATTGAAATAGCACCGTAATATGGATTTCACACAAAACCAGTTCTGGTTAATGTATCCTCCAATATAATGTCCAACCTAGTAACATTTTGTTTTAGGATACATTTGTTTGTCTTTGTGTATTGATATTATAATATCCCTTAAATATTGTAAACCTGCAACACTAAGGTCCAAGGGCGACCTATATAATAGACAAGGGTAGAAAATAATGAGGAAATACTTTCTTTTTATTAGTTACAACCCAATATGTAAAATATGATGTTAATATTTGAAGCCTTGTTTGTTAAATATGATGTATAATATTAATATTTGAGGCCTTGCATGTACCTCATACAATTCTAACTGTATGTATATTTTATTCCTCAATAATAATACAAAAAAGCATATGATAAGAGGCGGTCTTTAGTGGCTTAGAAACAGACAGAAATTTAGAAGTTTAAAGGTTATAAAGTATATTAATATAATCATGTTGGTTGTGCAAAGCTGGGGAATGGGTAGTAAAGGCGTTATCTATCTTTTTCAACAATAACAATTTTTGTGTTGACTGTCCCTTTAATAAAGCTATCTGCAGAAGAGGCCAATACTTTATTGAGCCTAATGTATTCCTTTGGGATATTTCCATATGGTTCTAATCCAACTTCTATCCAGACAGGACATACCTGAATTTACAAACATTTACCTCTTCATTAAAGGAATATTGGTGGTTTGTTAAATCGGGAGTAGTGTCCTCCAGTTTAATTTTGTTGATCACAGGGATCAAGTATCAATAAAATAAGGCCATATTTAGGTGTTTATGGAAAGCCAAAGGTAACACCTCTCGCTGGTGTGCTAAATTGACAGGAGTTATTCAAATTTCACATTCCAATGTTCTACACTTACAGAACTAGGTAATTTTTATTGTAAATATATATTTCTATACATATCTGTATATACCTTTTCCTTTATATCTATTCCTATATATCTATATCTATTTTGCAATAACATTATCACATATATATAGAAATATATATTTAAATGTTTTGCTATGTGAAGAACATAGGAATGTAAACTATTCGTAAAGCAATTTGTATTTTGGGATTTAGGTCTACTGCGGTGTTGGGTTAGCCCACACGAAGAATTCCTAACTTCAATGCGCATTATTGAAATATTAAATATTAATAATAATTATTAATAATAATTATTAAAAACATATTGTAGATAATGTAAAAAATGCTAAAAAAATCCATAGAATATATATATATTTTACAGTATGTATAATTGTTATTAATATTTTATATGTAATATGTCAATTTGCATTAACGGGCATTAAGGTTAGCAATTCTTCATGTGTGTTAATCGGACACTGCGTTAAACCTAAAGCATGGTATCGGGTTAGCGTACATAAAGAATTACTAATCTAAACTTACATTGTGTTATTGAAATATTAACTTTAAAAATATAAATAAAATGTATGAATTATTTAGCATTATTTACAGTATCTATAATAATGTTTTAATAATTATTATTCATTTTTAAAATATTTTATATTTAATATTTTAATATCACGATGTAAGGAAAGAAAAATGTTGGGTTTCATGTTCCTTTAAGGAAAGTGTATGGATTTTCTTTTACAATATGGTGGCAGGTTTCCCAAGATGGCCATTTCAGTGTTTCTATACAAAACAACTTGCCACCATATGTGGTGGAGCCGAGGCTCCAAGCCAGGCCTCCTTGTGGCAACATCATTACCGATTTCAGGCCTAGATGACCCCCCCACCCTTGATGTGTGAGTTTCATCTCAATTGAGACCTCTGAGACCCCTATAGTCACATCCCTGATTAAGGACAAATAAAAAAATGAAAAAAAAAATAACTTAGTTGAATATATAATTTTAAGTAATTTAATTTATCTAATGTCCCTTACATACAGTACCACACAGTCTTCAAACAGTCATTGTTTAGCTGTCCCTACTAATTGTCTTCAGCTGAAGAGTTTAGATAAGGGAAACTTAGGTTTCATCATGGTGGCACCCATTACTTTATAGGAACTCAGGGGTATACAAAATCCCGCAATTTTCAGGGTTAAATTACAGAAAAAGGTGTAAAATTGCAGAGATTAACACAATTAATCATTTATATTACTGGCTCAATGCGTTTAATGTCCCGTTTATAGTGTCAATTATTCCGTTTATTTCTGGGGTTCAATTAGTGCTCCATAGACCTGACTTCTAAATGCTGCCCAGATGTTCTTTATCCTTATACAGGACATGCAGCTGCTAACTAGATACACAGTGTTCAGAACAGTAAATTTGTATCACTTGTGTATACAAGAGCGAGCCAGGATCCCGCCTAAGGCCAAGAATCCTATTCTCAGTAACAAACAACTTCCCTGGAAAATATGAGACAGTAGGAGCTCCCTGCATCAGTTTCCCTGACAAACACCCTGCAAAAACGTATTGATGTGACGCGAGTGTCTTATGAGATGCTCTTCATAAATGGATGTCATAATAATGTTAATCAGAGTTAAACACACAGAGGAGAATAGATAAACACTACAAACTGTATTAAACGTTGTAAATCACACTATGAGGTCTGATTTTCTAAAGTTCTCCTCTCAGGAGAAATTCTCTAAAAAGATCTATCCAGGATTGTCTAAAGGCAAAGTTAACCTGGACAGCTGTGTACCTCGCTAAGGAGCCTTCATTTCCATATGCAGAGACACAAAACATTTCATTATAGTGCTCAATAAAAAAAGCACATTTAAAAAAGCATATTAAAAGTACAATGTAAAAATCTTAAAATAAAGTATGCATTAAAATTGCAGTAATAATACATATTAAAATTCATATTAATTATAGGCATTCAAATTTTAATCTACATAATTTCATTATATTCTTATTTAAATTATGCAGAGAAAATCTTATTTATTGTACACAGTAAATTTTTTATTTAATGTACAATGTAGTTCTGAAATAAAAAAGTTAAAAGTGTACCAAAATGTGCACATTTCAAAGGGTACTTTATTTTTATGTTGTAAAATAAATCTTGATGCCTTGGAGAGTGAGATGAACAGGGACGTTCCTTGGGCATGTCTAAAGTTTTCTCACAGGTCTATGTCCTTCAGGCATGTTACACCTGTAGTTCTCACTATTTTTCTCATCAAATGAAAGCAGGTGAGTTTGTCTAAAAATGCACAATGCACTTATTGAACTGATAGAAAAATACATATATGCAAAAGTAAGAGTAAATGTAAGGTAAAGTACAATAAATCATTTGATTTGTATTAACCTTTTATGAACACATTCTTTTTCTCCTGTGAGATAATCATTTGCTGAGAACATATACATTTTGGGCTAGAGTACAAGTGGCTGCACTAAACACAACATAAATCCACAAAAAAATACATGACCGGGGGGCGGAGCTAGCCATCAAGCTGACAAGACGTGTTGGAGAAGAGCTCTCTCCTATTCCCTAATATAATATATAAATACATCATATTTCTAATACTTTGACCAACTTCTAAGGAAATAAGAGTGGTCAGTTAGTAGTAGGGGCACTTTTGGAGCATCAGTGTGGTGTTTGGAGGAAAGAGGACTTAGGTCGGTGCTTACACTGATTGTCCCCTGCAGACTTATCCGGAGGTGCTGCACACTAATCGCGGAGACAAATCAAGCTTGGATTTTTAAACGCTAGTAGCACTCACCGCTGCCCAGGGATAACCTTGCCTCCTTATCACTGCTGTCCGGAGGGTCGGGGCTCCGCTCCGGTACAGCAGTTCTACAACAAAGGTCGCAAGTTCTTGCCAAGCGTGTGGAGACCGGAGCCTGTTCCCCTTCAGAGGACCGGGCTTGGATTTACAAACTCTAGTAGCACTTACTGCTGCCCAGGAATAACCATGCCTCCTTATCACTGCTGCCCGGAGGGTCGGGGCTCCGCTCCGGTACAGCAGTTCAACAACAAAGGCCGCAAGTTCTTGCCCAGCGTGTGGAGACCGGAGCCTGTTTCCCTTCAGAGGACTTACCCGTTGGCCGGATCTATCCTCCTGTGTCCTGTTTGTCGGGCTTCTTGGCCCATCCCCGGCTGAGAGAGGTAGTAGGCTTAGAAGAAGGTCCCCGAGGCGAGAGTGCGACACAGGGATTTTGGCGCGCATATCCGCCATCTTGAAAATAGGCCTCTCGACCCCGGGGCCGGCAGCAGAGAAACTCAAGAACGCCCTGCATTAGACTGCGACAGCGGTGGGTAAGACATTTAGCTCATAATAGACTGAAGGTATACCTGTGTCTGGCCACACTGACACTTGCCCCCACACTACCTCATACCCCCGGCACGGGGAGAAAACACTGGGCGCCTACCTACTTCCTAAATCCCTAAGATTCTTCTCTAGTCTCACATTCACAGGGGTGATAGCGCATAAGTGGCAGAAGTTGGAGAACTTTTGGCATCCCTTGAAACCACACAGGTCCCCTTTCACAAGTAGTGTGGATCAAACAGTACAAATAGACACTGGTTTTGCAATCGTGCCTCACTCCCTGCAGATATTCAAAAAAAAAGAAAGAAACTGATACCTACATAGTTTCTTCTCGGCATCATGCATGCATGAGGACAGATAAATAAGAGTAATTTGGAGGTTATGTGATCACCGTTGCAGTCTGGTTTATTGCTGCTGCGACAGCATATGTACCTTTGGGTTACTAATCCAAAGTGGAGTGTGGTGTTATTTTATTTTATTGCTTTAACCATTTACTTCTTTTTATACAGGTCACTGTTGCAAAAATACTTTGTGCTAAAATCTAAATAAGCATTTACTTTAGTAACTGTTCCTCAAAGCTCTCCCTTTCCGGCCTAGCTAGTCTAAGTTGGTCACTTCCACTTCCCTTTTCCCCTTCCTCTGAGTCGTATCCCCTTTCCCCGAGCTGAGAGGTAATCTCTTTAGACTAGAGGTGACCAATTCAGGAATGTAACTATATATAAAGTAGCAGCATATAGCCAGATACTGTAAAAATTTTACATATTTCTCTTTCTCTTGGGCATTTTCTTATTGCCTTGTAAAATTATAATGGGTTAATGTGACTTACTTAATACTACTTTGCAACTGAACTCTCACATTACCATTTCTCTGGAGCATGAGCCCTTTCTTGATCTCCCATAGCGTAAGATGCTTAGAGCTTGAGGTACAAAAGTGGAGAACTGCTCTGGAGGGAGAGAATCCTGTTGCTTTTCTTAACCAACAAATTAAGAAATATGCCTTTTGAATAGAGGTCCCAACCTGTGGGGGTGCAGAATGATCATCTACAAGTAATTTCCACAATAAAAGTTAAGTACCTAAAGTGGGGCTACAATACGGAAGCACGTTTGCATTAAAGCAATATAACCAGCAAGAGATTGCACAGTAGCAGTTTCCAAGTGAGTTTACCGGGGATCAGTTTTGTATCAGTTTCTGCTTCAATATGGAAGGAAAACATCAAACAGTCAAGGACTGTCTATCTAGAGCCCAAGCGAAGAAGAATCGTAAAGCTGCAAATTTGGCGGCTATGACATCAACTACAGATCAAGATAACATATCTGAAGACTCCCAAGGAGATCAGCTAGATGCTCCCTCTTCTACTTTAGTGGGACAAATAAGAGAGATATTTCAAACAGAACTGAGATCGGCGATAGCAGAGCTGAAGTCAGACATCATGAGTATTGGTAACAGAACCTCGGTAATTGAGGACAAAGTAGATGAGGTTATAGAGGACCTGACAGAAGTTCATTCCACTATGTCAGCACAAGAAAAGCAGATCTCAGTACTAGAATCCCAAATTGAGGACCTGGAGAACAGATCTAGGAGATCTAATATTAGGATCCGAAATCTACCAGAGACATTTGACAACCTTCCAGAAGTACTACCCGCTATGTTCCGGAAACTCATCCCTGATATAGAAGAAAATCTCTTGCTGATGGATAGGGCACACAGAGCCCTAAATAAGCCTCAAAATCCCGGCATACCTAGAGATATCATTATCAAATTTCATTACTACTCTACCAAAGAGAAGATAGTACAGGCTTCTAGGAAGCTCTTACAATTTGAATTTGAAGGACATAAAATACAGTTCTACTCAGACCTTTCACCAAGTACCCTAAAGCAACGTAAAGATCTAAAGCCAGTTATTGCGGCACTACAGAAAGCCAAGTTGAAGTACAGATGATCTTTCCCTTTCAGGCTCGTGTGTATATACCATAACACAACGCACTCCTGTACCAATTTGGAGGAAGGAATAAAGATGGTGAAACATATGAATTTGTTGATAGAAGATCAAGATGAGCCGCTACCTCAAAGAGCACCGAAGAAAAGAACCCAGAGGATCTGGGACAATGAAATAAGACCACAAACTCCAAGAAAGCGCTCTCAGATAAATGGTAATGATGATCCTGGTTAATTAAGATGTGAGTTCTTAATCACACATTACTCTATATCACCCCCTGGTCTAACCCATGGGATTCGGGGAACAAATAAACTCACACATATAAATTGACTCTCTTCAGATATAGGAGAGCAAAAGAAAGGTAGAGATGCAATAAAAGTTTTTGTTAGGTTTAATATTGATTAGTAATATGTATGAGCTTATCAACCCGTTGGTCTGATAGAAACTCATGAAGTTTGCTATAATTGGTAATGAATGAGTTAGTTATGGGAAGAAAAAAATATATATATAAAAAAAAAATAAAAAAAAATGTTTTCAATTAAAACTAGGTTATGGTTTGCTCAAAATGGGTCGGCACTGGATTAAGAGAATGTTTTAATCAGAATTTAAGTCTGTAGCAATACTTGAGATATGTTGTCAGTGCTGACTTACAACAATTAGGTTTTACTTGACTATTTGCTGATGTGAATATATCATAAAATAGGATGCACCCCCTGGGGAGGGGAACTGTTCTAAATCATTGTTGGTTATGTATCACAGATACAATTGTTTTTTTTTTTTTGTTGTTCTGTTCTAACCTTTCAATCTCTTCTTTTCTCTCTACGGTTCTTTTCTTCCATGGTCACTCGTAGGTTATCCAGGTCTGAGAGCCCTGGTGTAATTACAAAAGCTTTCTCCCACCCTGAATCTCACAGGAGTACAAACAGCATAAACAAACTGATACAGATAAGTACATTTTATCATATAAAAACACACAAAATAGACAATGTCTTTTAAAATAATATCTCACAATGTGAGGGGTCTACACTCACACATTAAAAGAAAAAAAGCAATAGCAGAATACAAGTCGTTAAATGCTCAGGTGATTATGCTTCAGGAAACACACTTCACTAGTACCACAACACCAAAATACTGGGATGCAGCTTTTCCAATTCAATATCACGCAGTAGGAGCAAAAAAACAAAAAGGGGTTTCCATCTTAATGCAAGCTGCCCTCGGTTTCCAGGAAGAGGAAGTAATTAGGGACCCAGAGGGGAGATTCCTTATCTTGAAAGGCAAGATTCAGGGTAGTTCAATAGTTCTAGGTAATATTTATGCTCCCAATGAAGACCAGGGAAGATTCATAGCTAAAATCAGCAAAATCTTAACTTCATGGAAGAAATATAAGATAGTTCTGGGAGGGGATTTTAATCTTACCATTAATGACCAAGTAGATAGATCCCCAGCACCACACAAAGCTTCTTCTAAAATCTTAAGTGACTTAATATTAGATCATAACCTAATAGATGTCTGGCGCATTTGTAATCGAACAGCAAAAGGCTTTACTTATTATTCAGCTGTCCACCAGTCCTACTCTAGGATTGACTACATTTTTATTAGCCAAATTTTATGCCCATTATTAGTAAATACAAACATATCACAATCATCCTGGTCTGATCACTCCATTGTAGAGATATCCCTACAGGGTTTCTTTGACCCCTCAAGACAGAGAAATTGGACATTAGATTTACATTTGTTAAAAGATGAATTAATTTCACAGAGAGTGTCCGAATCCATTAAAGACTTCTGGCGAATAAATAAAGGTTCCACAGACAATCCACTATTTGCATGGGGAGCATTTAAATCATATCTTAGAGGTATACTTATTAGAGAAAAAGCTCTTATAGCCAAAAAAGAAAAAAGATATCCTCCATCAAAAAAAATCAGAACTAGAGAGACTCCAGAGGCTCCATATTAACAATAGATCAGAGGAGGGATCTAAAGCAATCATAGCTAAAAAAGCAGAAATAGACAATTTGCTGAACGAAGAGGCACTGTCTTCTTTAAGAATATTAGAAGCACATTACTTTATATACGCTAATAAGCCTGACCGTATGCTGGCTATGAAAATTAGAAACATAACCAGATCCTCTTCTGTCCCCCAACTCCAAGCACCAGAGGGACACATTCTTAATGACCCATCACAAATAGCCAATGCATTTGCAGACTTCTACCAGTCCTTATATAATCTTAAAATAGATCAGACCTCACCTAGAGACACACAAATTAAAACCTTTCTGAAGGAAAGCAACATCCCACAATTATCTGAGGAACACTCATGCCAGCTAGAGGCCCCAATCTCGCCTAGAGAGGTTATGATTGCAATTAAACAGGTTAAAAGTAATAAAGCCCCAGGGCCAGATGGGTATTCAGGCGGGTTTTATAAAAAGTTTTCTGTAGACTTGGTTCAACACTTGGTTGACTCCTTTAACTATATACTGCAGGGAGGCTTTATTCCACCAGAACTCCTATCGGCAAGAATTTGTGTAGTACCTAAACCGGGTAAGGATAAATTCCATTGCAAAAACTATAGACCCATATCACTAATAAATTTAGATTTGAAACTTTTCACTAAAATACTGGCCAATAGATTAAACCCACTGCTGACCAAATTGATTAAGCCTGACCAAGTAGGCTTTATAAGAGGGAGGGAAGCTCCTGATAATGTCAGAAAGATAATAGATTTACTGGATTATGCACACAAAGAAAGAATGCCTTCTCTGTTTCTCTAGTTGGACGCAGAGAAGGCGTTCGATAGGATATATTGGGACTATATGTTTTTGACACTGCAACAGTTTGGGATTAAGGGAAAGTTTTTAAAGGCAATTCAAGTATTATACACAACCCCATCAGCATTTATCAGACTTTCTGGTTATCAATCTAAAACAATCAAAATTCAAAATGGAACAAGACAGGGGTGTCCCCTTTCCCCATTACTATTTGCCCTTTGTATAGAGCCGTTAGCAGCAACCATCAGAAACAAGAAGGACATATCAGGAATTCAAATTGGCAACACAATGCATAAACTTGCGTTGTTTGCTGACGATGTTATAATGACTATCACTAAACCTATGTTGTCCCTCCCTCCACTTTATGAACTATTATCGGACTTTGGAAAGCTATCCGGCTATAAAAGAAATAACGACAAATGCGAGGCCCTTGGGACTCACCTTCCCGACACAACAAAAAAACTACTTGAGATAAATTTTGACTTTAAATGGGCTTCCCCGGCAACTACATATTTGGGCATCGCCATACCAAACAATTTAGACAACCTATATAAACAAAACTATAAAAAATATTTGCACATCTTAAAAAAGAAATGATGACTTGGTCATCCTATAAAATCTCTTTTTATGGGAGAATGGTTGTCACAAAAATGATAATTCTACCTAAACTGCTCTATCTGTTTAGAGCATTGCCTATCACTGTCCCCAAAGAGGATCTAAATGACATGCAAAGATACATGCTAAAGTTTATCTGGGTTAATAAAAAGGCTAGAATCAATACGAAAACGTTATTACAAAATAAGGAGCGAGGGGGACTAGGGGTACCAAGTCTACAAAAGTATTTCTGGGCAGCCAGATTAGCACAAACCTCACTATGTAGTCTTGCAGGGGACGATATCTTATGGGTAAAATTAGAAAGTGATATGCTGCAACTGTATCCAATATATCAAATCTTATGGACAGCCAAACGAGATAGACCATTGAAATGGACACACTACATTTCAATAGCACACACTATTAAAATATGGGATAATATACAGATGAAGACCAACCTTCACACTGCTAGCTCTGTAGCGACACCACTTCTCTTGCCATCTGTTCAGATCTCAAAAACAATAAGTAACATTTGGGCGAATAAAGGACTATATCGCATTGCAGATATTTGGATAGATTCAAAGATTATTCCCTTTGAGAAATATAATTTTATACAACCGGTATCACCGGACTCTTGGTTTCAATACATACAGTTGAAATCAAGGTTGAGGGAGATAGGCAGACCACCTACATACTCAGAACATACTCCCTTTGAGAAACTATGCACATCAAAATCCAGAACTAGGGGAGCTATAACAATTTTGTACACTTTTCTGAATACGAGTAGCTCAGGAGACAAATTGCATTTTATGAAGAAGTGGGAGGAGGAGGGGCAATTTGTAAAGGAACAGGTAGAATGGTCAGATCTTTTGAAAAAGGGACAGGCATGTTCTATTAGTGCAAATTTAAAAGAAAGCTATATATAAAAGTAGCATATAGGTGGTACCTACACCCAAGCAGAACACAATGGTCAGACAAAACCCCCAAGAATTGTTATTGAGGCTGCGCAGACATTGGTTCCTACACACATATGTGGTGGTCCTGTACAGAGGTGCAAAAACTTTGGTCCCAAACTAGCAATCTCCTTTCCGAGATATTTAGTAAGCAAATTACTTTAACTAGAGAGCAGGCACTATTGCACTTCCCGATTGAGGGCCTCACCAAAGCTAACTTAAAGTTAGTAGGAATAATTTGCACAGCCGTTAAGACCACAATTGCAAGGTTTTGGAAATCCTCTGTACCAAACAACAACCTAATACTCAATAAAATCAAATATTATTATAAAATGGCGGAAATTTCCTCTGCCTTGCTTAGTACTGGAATAGAGTTCCTTCAGGTATGGGAAGACTGGATAGTTTGGACAGATAAGCAACAGATAGCTAATAGGCGTAGCATCCAATTCACAGAGGCAAAACACACAAATGACACAGGACAGAGAGGGGATGACCACGAGTGACACATGTTTTTGACCTTTCTTCTTACTTACTTTATACTAACTCTGAGATTTCTTTTCTCTATCTTATCTATTCTTTCTTAATCTCATTACTTTTTTTTCTTTTATATATAAAAAAAAAAAAACCACGAATATAGAAAAATGGTTTGCAGTCTCCATGATTTATATTGTCTGGGGATAACTCCCAGCCATGATGGACAGCATAATGCCAATGAAGGAGGTTGTTGTGCATG
This sequence comes from Bombina bombina, assembly GCF_027579735.1. Taxonomy (NCBI): domain Eukaryota; kingdom Metazoa; phylum Chordata; class Amphibia; order Anura; family Bombinatoridae; genus Bombina; species Bombina bombina. The sequence goes on along the minus strand of NC_069499.1, from coordinate 612,015,769 downwards.
ATATGGGGGGCCGGTATGAGTCTAGTGGTCCGGCATGTTTGTATTACAATCTCTGTGAAACAAGACTGTCATGTCATAACTGTCTTTCTTTTTTGTACAAAAGATGTCATGGAATATGTTATGTTATTCAATAAATAAAAATTATTTCATAAAAAAAAAAAATACATGACCACTGATATATACAGTATACACTATTTAATACAAAATTATACATATAAATCAGGGGCGGAACTATTGCAGGCGCAGCTGGTGCCACTGCACTGGGGCCTGGGGATAGGGGGTCTCCAGAGTCAGATCAGTTAAATGGAGACCTGGGTGGAGCAGAAAATAAAATTAAAAATTGTGCTGCTGTTTTTTTTGTATCAAGCAAATACCTAAGTATGACATGCAGTTGTGGCGTTGCTGAATAAAACATAATGGGGGTGGGTGGGTCTGAGGATGAGGTCAAGGTGTCATGTGATGTAGCATAATTAATGAATCAGGTTGAATCATGAGAATGTTTTTAGAGCGGACCCTTCAGGGATGAGGCTGTGTGACAGTGACTGTGTGGAGCATCAATCTGCGGGCTCCTGTCTAGTCAGTGTCTACTAGGGCAGGCTTAGGCTGTGTGAGCATCCAATGACATTCATATAATTTTTACTGAAGGCAGAGCACAACTTCAAAACCAAATGCAGCTAAAACATCTTTAGAGCAGGGCGCCTTCACAAAGTTGTTCTGTAGTCCACCTCTGAGTGCAAGAGGCGTGCCGTTTAACAAAGAGCAAGACCCTGTCATAAGATGCAGGACACAACAAAGATGGTACATCTCTATTTTATTGTAGAGCATGGAAATATACATCTGGTAGCATTGCTCTCACTAAGTAACTGCGACACAGACAAACGGACTTAAGCCACGCCCGCAATCTGGTGACGTCACTTCCCACTCTCATCACATCTTCCCCCTTTTCAAAGGACAAAGCATACATTTTTTTTTCATTTGAATATAACAAATAACAAGGTATACAACAACAGTTTTGTAAAGTATATAACAAATAACAAGTTACCGAAAATATAAACAACATGAATTACATCCTGACTTGAACATCGGGGTAGACTACCCTAGTCCACAGTGACCATGGGATTATTCTGACCATACTTCTGATCACTGTTCTAACTAAAGTTAATCCCGATATCGGGACGGAAGTTTCACCACTCTTCCGCTTGATGTAACTCTACATGAACTGTCCTCTGATACAGAAGAAGGTGATTGAGAGTCCGCTGGAGGCAAAGACATATCCCCGTTGTGATCTTGCTGAGGGGAAGGCACCCCTTTTAAAACAGGGGATCCCACCGGCGGTGGTACTGAGGCATCCAGTTCCAAACTCTCAGGTACAGGCTGAAGATGTTTTCGATTACAGCGTGTAACTGTCCCTCCATCAGTAAGGACTACATAAGACCTTGGTTCTGGAGAGTGTCCAATTACCATAGCAGGTGTCTTCAATTTCTTCTCATCATCCAGTTTAATTCTGACACTTTGCCCCGCATTCAGCTCCTGCAAGGGCATCACAGAATGTCTCCTGTCGTAGAAGAATCGATAGCCCCTTTTTGCCTCTTCATCCCTCCTAAGGACTTTGTCCCGAGGAATAGAGCTGGTTGGCTGTAAGACACCCACAGAGGGTAAGGTGGTGCGAATCTGGCGTCCTAGCATCAGCTGTGCCGGGCTAAACCCCTTGGCTTGAATGGGAGTCACCCTATAGGACAAGAGGGCCAGGTACGGCTCAGATTGCTTCAAAATGAACTTTGTTGTTTGAACTGCCCTTTCAGCCATTCCGTTTGCCTGTGGGTAATGTGGACTTGACGTGGAATGTACAAAATCATATTCTTTGCTGAAAGAGCTGAGCTCTGTGGAAGCAAACTGCATTCCGTTATCACTCACTAGCTCCATTGATATGCCCCACTGGGCGAACAAGCTCTTGAGACGATAATGGCTTGACTTGTGATTTCATTCAAGACGGCAATTTCCAAATAGCTGGAATAGTAGTCGATCACGACTAAGAACGTTTTCCTATGCAGTTCGCACAAATCAGCAGCTATTTTCTGCCACGGGCCTGCAGGCAGCGGAGTAGAAATCAAGGGTTCCCTTCTCTGAGTAGGCCGGCGTTCCCGGGCAAAAGGCACATTTAGACACATGGCTTGCAATGTCGGAACTGATCCCAGGCAACCATACTGCCGTAGCTGCCCTTTCTCTGAACTTTGTAATGCCTAAGTGGCCATCATAAATCCTGTTTAACATCTCCTGCCTCATGCTGACAGGAATAACAATGCGGTCCTGGAACAGCACCAACCCATCCAGCTCTGTGAGCTGCAACCTCTCTGACTGGTAAAAACTTAAAGACATCCAGGCTGCCCATCTCTCGGGCCAACCTTCTTTCATGTACTTTATAACTTCTTGAAGGTCTGTATCTAAATATGTCTCTTTCTTTATTTGTTCTAGCTTCCCTGAAGAGATGGACTTGGAGGCCAGAACTGAATCTACATATACTTTCACATCTGATTCTGTTGAAGACTCTTCAGCAGCAGCCAGCGGGAGCCTGGACAGTGTATCCGCCACAACCAGTTGTTTCCCCGGCACATGCACTGCCTGAACGTTGAGCCTAAGCAGCCTCATTGGAAGTCTCTGGCATCTTAGGGGTGTTTTGTCAAGTGGTCAGTCTCCAGACTAAATTTTTCTAAACCCACTAGGTAATGCTGAAGAGCTCACAGGCCCAAACTGCAGTCAGGCACTCTTTCTCAATTTGGGTGTATTTTGATTCAGCAGCCGTCAGTGTACGGGAACAGTAGGCGATGGGCTGTAGTTTGTTTTCATTCAACTGCAGGAGGGCAGCCCCTAACCAATAACTTCTCGCATTAGCACTAACCACAATCTTTTTGGAAGGGTCATAGAACCCCCAACACTGGGGCAGACCCCAGCAGGGACCTGCATGAAAGATTTTTCCTGTGAAGGTCACCAGACCCAGGCAACATCCTTATTTAGCAACTCTGTGATAGGGTGTAGTATAGTGGATAAGCCCAATATTTTTCTCAGCTCATGTACATCAGAAGGACTTTTCATCTGTTCAATAGCACAAATTTTCTCGGAGTCTGGCTTGATGCCATCCCTATTGATGATATGCCCAAAGTAACATAACTCAGCTTTCTTAAAATGGCATTTCTCTTTATTTAACTTCAGCCCGGACTCTCTAATAGTCTGCAGCATGCAGCTCAGTCGCTGATCATGTTCCTCCAATGTAGACCCATACACCAAGATGTCGTCCATGACGACTGCCGTGCCCACGTGGTCTCTTAGGAGAGAACTCATTTCTCTTTGAAAGATTTCAGGAGCAGAGGATATCCTGAAGGGGAGTCTGCAGAAGCAAAACCAACCTACCGGTGTGATGAAGGTAGTCAGTTTGCGGCACTTTGGATCTAGAGGTATCTGCCAGAAGCTGCTAGAAGCATCCAATGTAGAGAAGAACTTTGCCCCAGCCAATTTAAGAGCTATGTCTTCAAGTGTCGGCAGCCTTTTCAATTCTATGCAGATGCGTACTTTCCCATTTTTCTTCGCAAAAGGCACAATGGGGGCACACCAGTCAGTTGCTTCTACAACCTCTTCAATAACCCCCATATTCTTCATACGCAGAAGCTCCTTCTCCACTTGAGGCATGAGCGGGAACAGAATTCTAAGGGGAGTGTTAATACTGTATGGGACTGCGTCACCTTTAAGTGATATGTGGACTGGGTTGCAATTCAGTAGGCCCAATTCACCAAACATATCTTCTGAGATTTCATTCACTCTGGCTACTAGGCCCAAACCACAGGCTGCTTTTCTTCTCAATAAATTGTTAACACACTGACCTCTAATCACATGCACCCACATGGTGAATTTCCTTTGCTTGTACTCGCAGCTGGCAAGAAATTTTCCCGCACAATCAATGCGGCCACCAGGACTATGAACTTTTTTTGTAACTTTTGCCAGCTGTGGCTGTCGAGGCAGTTTTATGAATGCTGCAAGGGACATTACAGTGATGCCTGCTCCTGTGTAAATCTTAAAGGCAACTTTGGCTCCCATTACAGTAAGAGTAACCCTCCAATCATCTTCTGAACCCAGCCGTTCAACAACAGACCCCACAAAGGACACTTCTTGACCCTCCTGGTCGCTATCCACCTGCATCTCCTTAATATATTCAGTCTTACACACCACTTCAAAATGGCCCATCCTGTTACATTATCTACATATTTTGTCTCTAGCAGGGCATATGACACTCTGATCATGGGCACGGTTGCACCGTGTGCATCGGGCATGCTGTGTCCATCCACTTCTAGGCCTATCTGTTGTTTTAGGTCTACCGCTCACACTGTGCCTTTCACTAGCAGCTCTCCTGAACTGCTGCACTTCATCCACAATACTCTCAGACCTCAGATCAGCACTTTGTTTTTTTACCAGTTAACTCTGGCGGGCCATCCTAATAGCCCCATCTAATGTTAAATCAGACTCTAACTGTAGCTTCAGTGAGACTTCAGCATCTGCAATTCCAATGACTATTCTGTCTCTGATTTGCTCTTCTTTAGCAACACCAAACTCATAGAATTCAGTTAGTTCATACAGGCTGAGCACAAATTACTCCACAGATTCTCCGACACGCTGAGCATGTTTGTGAAAACAAGCCCTCTCATAAATCACATTTCTTTTGGGCACAAAGTGGGCACTGAGTTTATTCATAACTATTTCAAAGTCAAATTCTTCCCCTTCTTGGAAAGTAAAAGCATTGAACACTGGCTCCAAATCTTTCCCCATAGAGTATAAAAGAGAATTAACTTGAACTTCACCACTCTCCTTGTCCAGCTTGGAAGCAATCCTGAAGCGTTGAAACCGCTGAGGCTATGTGGGCCAAGCTGCAGGCTGAGAGAAATCAAAAAGCTCAGTTGGGGTAAACTTTGACATCGTCATCGATCAGGAAACAGAAGAGCAGGCAAGAACTTCTGACACCATGTCATGAGATTCAGGACACATGCAGGACACAGCAAAGATGGTAATATTTTATTGTAGAGCATGGAAATATACATCTGGTAGCATTGATCTTAATAAGTAACTGCAACAGAGACAAACAGACCTAAGCCCCGCCCCAATCTGGTGACGTCACTTCCCACTCTCATCACAGACCCTATTTGCTGACACAGTCATTTAATTTCCATATGCAAATCAGCTGCACATTAGGAAATTTGTTAGTAACACGTGCGGCTGATTTATAGTGAGCAGGATGGAGCCACCATATTGAGTTCTCACCCTGTTAGCTGCAGTAAAGCAGAGCATTTTCCTTGCTGTCTAAGGCACTGATCTCTGCTAAAGTTTCCCTCTGAAATCCATCGACCAAGCAGCTTGCCATATCATAAATGCGGCTGGCTCACCATGTCCTATCATGCCATGCATTTAGCCACCAATCAGCAAGAGCTACCCAGGTGCTGAACCAAAGATGGGCCTGCTCCTAAGCTTACAGTCTTGATTTTTCAAATAAAGATACCAAGAGAATGAAGAAAAATTGATAATAGGAGTAAATTAGAAAGTTGTTTAAAATTGCATGCTCTATCTGAATCCTGAAAGAAAAAAAAATAAGTTTAGTATCCCTTTAAGAAACAACTTTCTGAGAACATGAGGCCCATAAGAAGCTGCTTTTTAAAATAAAGTAGGCATACAACTTGTTTGGACAACTGGGTATGATTTATATGATTATATATGTATAGATATATACAGATATATATATATATATATATATATATATATATATATATATATATATATATATATATATATATATATATATATATATATATAGGGATACATATTTAAAAATAAATAGAACATATTCCCCTATTTAAAGAACATTGGAATGTGAAATATTTACAGCACATACATAGTTAAACACTTTATTAAATATGAATATTGCATAAATATGATTTTACATGTTTTCAGCTACTTGACTGCAAAGAGCTCCAATGCACTTATATCTCTACATATATATATACATATATATGTGAGTACATATTTATTTAAAGCTCTTGGTATAGGGGCCGTGGGCCATCTCTTACCTTCAATTAAAGGACAGTTTGGATTTTTTCAGGTTTTCTGATATATGTGCTCATCTAATTATATATATATATATTTATATATTTTTCTTTTGAGGGTGTGGGGCCCCAAAAAAATCTTTCACCAGGGCCCTCTCTTCATTAGGACTGCCACTGATATAAATATTAATTTAAAAAGTTATAAGGGTTCAAAAGTATATGTTAAATGACTAGCGGCTAGATTTGGAGTTTGGCGGTAGATGGGTTGCTAACGCCACGCGTGTTTTATGTCTAACGCACGGCATTGTTTGACTCCGGTATTTAGAGTTCAAAAAAGACCATCTAACAATGCTCCTAACGCGTGTATGTCACACGCGGAATACTGCCCGCGTTAGACAGTCTCCCATAGAGATCAATGGAAAAGCAAAAAAAATAGCTTTTTTCACCTAACACTCGATCTCGCGAGAAATACGCACAGCTCGGTCATATGACGCATACCACATCATGCACAACAATAACACGCCGCAAATGTCACAACAACAATCAATCAACAAAGCACACAAGCATTACACATTCACAAGCGGGGGGATTTTTAATAAAATTTAATACGGGGAATACGCATATACTTTAATATGCGGAAATTCGCAAAATAACAACAAGGAATAAAAAATATATACATACACTAGAAAAATAATCGCATTCAATATCACTATATATTAGGACAAACATACATATACAACACTTCACTAATACCACACCATCGCAAATTCACATTTAAACAGAATACTATTGGACAATGTTATCGAAAACGACCACTATGACATCATCGCATTCTACACATTCCACAAATACTAACTCCAAATGAGCATGCGCAAATTCACACAACTAATACACATTGCACTAATATTAATTGCTAATAAAGCACACCTGAACACAATTTACAACGGAAATTGGTACATCATTAAACATTTACACAGGGTATATAAGCACCACACAAGCATGGCTTCTTTGACTGTGTTGCTGGTGGGTCTTTGAAGATTGGAGGTTTAAGAGAGTTTGTGCATTATTGTGAGTGAGTTAGTGTTAGCGTGAGAGTCAGTTAGTGGGAGTTAGTGGGAGTGGGAGAAAGTCAGTTAGTGGGAGCGTGAGTGAGTTAGTGGTAGTGGGAGTTGTTAGTGAGAGTTGTTAGTGAGAGTTAGTGCTAGTGTGAGTCAGTTAGTGGGAGCGTGAGTTAGTGGTAGTGTGAGTTATTGAGAGTTAGTGGGAGTGCTTGTTAGTGAGAATTAGTAGTAGTGTGTTAGTGAGAATTAGTAGTAGTGTGAGTTAGCGAGCGAGTGATTTTTCTGTACACTTAACACATTTACACGCAAACACATTCAATACATACATACACTTATCAATAACACTACATACACTCCATACCCCATACCCCCTCATACTACACTCCATACCCCATTCCCTGTAGTCCCATTCCCTTTCATCCCATTTACTCTTATCCCATACCCCATACCCATCCCATACCCATCCCCTAGTTACATTTAGTTTACATATCCTCCTTTTAGTCTTCTTCTTCTTTTGGTTTATTTAAATACTCCTTACCCTCTTTGTTTTTTTAGATCCCTCTCACACTTTCAGCACTTTGTTTGTCTTTTTAGTTCTTTATTTTGACCCCCTTTCATTTAATCACACTCACTTTTTGTTTGATTATTTGGGGTTTAGTTTAGGGAACAGATGGAGGGCAGGCAGGGGAGAGGTAGAGGGGGGAGGAGAGGGAGGGGGAGAGGAACAGGGCAGGAAGGGGGGGCGGGAAGGGGGGCAGGAAGCGGGGGTGGAAGCGGTGGGTGGACCCAGCCACTTGGTTCAAGATGAACAAGTGGCTGGGCCCAGTGGCGGACAGAGTAGGGCTTCACAGTCCGGGAAACAGAGGGCATCGTCACAGGGGAAGGCCAAGGCGATTAGGGAGGCGAGGTTTTTCGATTGAGGAGAAGGAGGCCCTCGTAGAGGCCTATATGGCCAGGTAAAGGAGGCTGCAGCACTAGAAGACTACCCAGACTGAGAAGAGGAGGCTCTGGAATGAAATAAGGAATGCAGTCAATGCAGTGGGTGGCCGGAACAGAGATATGGACTCTATAAAACATCGCTACCGGGACTGTAAGATGGATCTCAAGAAAAAGTTAAGCCTGGAGGCCCGACATTCCGCAGGAACCGGTAGCGGCCCTGCCCTGGAAATCGAGTACTGCCGATGGGAGGAAATGTTGCGGCCCAGCATCTCCGAGGTGGATGTAGTCGTATCGGAGGAATTAATACCGGGAACCTGCCATTCTCATCTGACGGTAAGCTCATTGAAGAATAAATTCACATACGAATGTATTTCAAGGGACACTATATGCAAACCTTTACTTTCATGATTGAGGTAGCGAATACAATTTGACAAAACATTCAAATGTACTTATATTACCTAATTTGAATCATTCTTGAGATATATTTTAATGAAGAAATAGCCATGCACACGGTGAAACAATCACAGGAGGCAGCTATATTCAGCTAACAATCAGCATCTTCTAAGCATATTTAGATATGCTTTTCAGCAAATAATATCCAGAGAATGAAGCTAATTAGATAAGAAAAGTACATTAGAAAGTTGATTATAAATGTATGCTTCTAAATCATGAAAGATAAAACATTGGGTTTCATGTCCCTTTAAGGATCAGATTAATGCTATAACGTTGTTTACACGCATTCAATTACTTTGCGGTTACATCAGTATCTAGGCTATAGGTTAGGTGTGCATTTAAACAGACTGAAAACAAACGCTAAAACATTCAGATTGACCAGAGATATCACAAACACGGTTTAGAAAATGCGGAAATCGTATTGATTGTTAGATTTCAAAGTGGATTAATGATTCTGCATTTGTAATTGTATTGTAAGCTAAGTCATTTAAAGCTTCATTTGCAAATATGCTAATATATACAATTTTTTTTTTTTTAAATATACAGAGTCTGGGGAGGAGGCAGCACAACAAATACAGCCTCCTCCATCTCCCCGGGATGAGAGTGGTGGGGAGGAATTTCCACTTCGGAGGGAAGAGGCCCCCCGTGACGAAGAGGGCACGGAAGCAGATGAAGAGGCCCCGGAAGCAGAGGAGGAGGCTGCGGAACCAGAGGCCCCTCAAGAACCCGCACACCGCCGTGCACGGGCACCCCGCCGTGCACGGGTACCCCGCCAAGCACAACAAGAGGAAATAGCGGAGGTGCGGGTTCTACTGGACTACATAGACCAGATGCGTAACTCCCGGATACAAAATATCGAAGGCCGAACTCGAATTCTTGATGGACAAAACCAAATAATTGAAGGCCAAAACCAAATAATAAACATACTTAATAGAATAGAACAAGGGCAAAACAGAATCATTAATCTACACCAAGAGATGTTTAATTTTTTCCGGGAGGCGCATGCTGGTCTGCCTCCTGGTCCGCCTCCTGCTGCTGGGCCTCCTGCTGCTGGGCCTCCTGCTGCTGGGCCCTCTTTTCCTGCCGGCCCATCTTCTCCTGCCGGCCCATCTTCTCCTGCCGGGCCATCTTCTCCTGCCGGGACATCTCCTCCTGCCGAGCCATCTTCTCCTCTTCAGCCATCTTCTCCTCTTCAGCCATCTTCTCCTCCTCAGCCATCTTCTCCTCCTCACCTTGGTCGTCCCAGTACTCTTCCTTCCACTCTTCCCACAACATCTCCAAGGAGAACTCGTCAGAGTCGGCAGTTGCCCCTCCCAGAGCCTCAGCCCCGTGGGAAGAGGGGAAGGAAGAGGAAGTAAGTATTTGTTTTCATGTTTAATGTTTTTTTTATTTAATGTGTAATGGATAGGTATGTGATGATGTGGTTTTCATACACTTATGGACCACACTCTGTATATAATCTACTTCTATGGGACCGGGTCCATGGAGGCAGATTGTTTGCAGAGTGTGGGTTATAAGTGTGTGAAAACCACATCATCACATACCTATCCTTGTTCATGATATTGTTTGGTTTCTGTGATGTGATGTCCAAAATGTTTCCCGAATCGCAAACAAAATTACCATTACAATTATCCATGATGGCATATTACTGTTTGAATGCCAATAACACAGCTTAAAGGGACAGTCAGAAAATTATTGATTACAAAGAAAACACTGTATTACGCATTATCAAGTTGGAAACAACAAAACATGGAGAAATACGTGTGACTTATGTGCTTACCCTTGTATCTATGACTATGAAAAATGACCACTTATTTGTTGTTCTGACATAACAACATTTTAGATATCAATGATCAATACATGGTAAATAATATGCTGTATGAGCACAAGGTTTTACATATACAAATGCTATCCAAATGCCCTCTAGTGGTCAAATTGTATAATGATTACATGCACTCTTCAAGCTCGAAGAAATGAGCACACGAACCTCATAGGTTTAGCTCGCAAATTAAAATAAACACAGACAAATTATTAATTGGTGAGAAACATTTGATATAATTGATATTACAAAATTGACTTTTAGAATAATGCAAAACATTATTTGTTTTCTAAACTGTCCCTTTAACAAAATTACATATGCTAACATATATTTGAAGATTGTTGGTATATCTACATGTACTTGTTCAAACAATAAATTTGGAAATCAGATTTATATTGACGTGTTAAATAAAGTCTATTTTCTTAAAGAGACATTATTGTGTTAATTTATTTTTATAAAGACATTTGTTTTAACAATGAATATGGTTTAAAGTCCTTTTAGGAGTGGGGGGTGAAAATATGCTAACAATAATATATTTGGAGATTAACCAATGTGGAACTCATACATGATACAAAAATAAACATTTGCATTAAAGGGACAGTATACTATATTTTTAACAGAACTGTATGTAATAGACACTACTAGAAACAACAAGATTAACATATACTGATATCAATATTACAAAGCTTTAAACACTTTCAAAGAAAATCGGGTTAGCTCTATTGAAAATATAGATGAACCCCCATTACAAACGTAAAACAAGACAATACACCATCATACACAAAACAGGAGAAAGCTGGAGATGGTACTCACATGAAACTTAGAGGCTTGGCGAGGAGTCTGAAAATTACTTACATTTTATTTGAACAGAAGCAAAATGAAACGTGTATTTGTTAAACAATGGACTATCTAACTAGAGAACAAATTAAAAGATTTGATTTATAATGTGAGTGTCTAATGAACCTTTAATAAAATATACAACGAAATTACATTTAGAAGTCGGCTTCATATATTTAGCATATGATAAAGATAAATGCAAATTGATTACTTTATTCTAACACAATAGCGCATATTTATGAATTAGATATCTTTAACATTAAACACAACAGTCATTTTTCAGAAAAAGGAACATATTGTTGACAAACATATTAAACAACATGGACTATAGAGATTTGCACTTGCCTCGAAATATCATACGCATGAAAACATTTTGCTTTCGTTCGTTTATTCAACCAGACATCCAGCAAAAGAGAATGTGGTGGTCTTTATCAGCTACGGGTCAACAATGTAACATGATGCAAAAAATCCATATTCGCAAGGTTTTTAAAACTGGCTTCATTCACAAACGTGTTTAACGTGCACAAACAAATATTGCGGGACTACGTAATACAATCAGACTTTTTTTACCTTTGCATGTGACGTCTTAATTAACATGGCGCTTCCTTGATCACGTAAGAACGCCATCCAATAAAAGGCACATTCTTGATCACGTAAGAACGCAAAAAAAAAAGGCGCATCCTTGATCGCGTCAAAACGCCATCCAATAAAAGGCACATTCTTGATCACGTAAGAACGTCAGTCAATACAAGGAATCATTGGACAGCCTGGCAGGTGACGTCTTAAGCAACATGGCGCATCCGAGATCGCTGAAAAACCGCAGCCAATACAAGGACTCAGTTGACAGCTTGGCATATCAATAAGAAACGTATTTATATTTTAGTAACTAGTATGTGTGTAGATTGCTATCTAGGAATGTCACGAAATCATGAATCATCTTTTCGGACTTGACTGTCCCTTGAACTATAGCTATGGTGTATATCTTTAACATTTAAAAGATACACATGAGAAATACATATGCCTTTGATGTTTTAAGATATGTTTAGATTGTTTTGGAATAACAATAATGACACATGTATTGATCAAACGTGTCATTTATTGAAGTTGAAATATGGTCAGCCTACCTATAGCCATATATGGGAGGAGAAGTATTTTGTTAACATATTTGTTAAAAAATATTCATCATCTAAAATATGCGCATTACACACAGAGATTTATTTGGTTACACTTTTACAATAAGATAGAATTGAAAATGAAATACATGTGCTGTCAACATTACAATAAGATTGTTTATTAATAAGATTATATGTCCTTGTTCATGTAAAAAGGACAAAAACGCTTTAGAAATGGAAATACATTCATTAACAATTGTGCTCACCATCACTTAAAGGGACATTATTTTGTTTTTAAAAAGAGGATACACATAGACAATACTATTTCAATAAAATGAACCCTTTACAGGGATTATATCATTGTATCAATCCTCAGATCATTTGTTAAAGGTGCATCAATTCATGCAGAGTTTCTAAATACACACATGGATGTGAAAATTGAAATATACATATATACACAAATAACAATCTATATATACATATATAAAAGAATTACTATGCTAATCATAATCATGCAATGATAAAGCTTTGAGAAAAATATATAAAGACAAATAATAGAATTACATTGGAGATGTTAATCTTAAAGTCATTTACAATTGTATTACATATATGATTCTTGAAAATCCATTATTTTTGGTAGGTCCCTTTAAGGATCACACTGAAGAAAGAAAAACTTGGCTTGTGATTTGCAGAAGTTAACAACAAATTAATGTGCAGTATACTCACTCCGAAAAATTCAGAGTTCAGCTTCTTCGAAAGGTTTTTCTGTCTCAACTTTCCCAATTTCCACACTGTGTTTGTGTCTGTGGATAATGAAAATTGCACTGCAGGTAATTGAATCTTTTGCTTGATAAAAAGTGCAATATACTCACTCCGATAAATTTCGGAATCCGGCTCCTCAGAACGTATTGTGTAGTTTGAAATTACTTCCAAAAAGGCAGCAAAAATACTTGTTGTGGTAAAAAACAAATATTTATTAAAACATAATAAAATGCTCTTATTTATCTTGGCTCTACGCGTTTCAACGACAGTGTCGTCTTTTTCAAGAGCAGTAAAAACAATTGGAAGTGCTGCCTTTGGAGTGTTAACAGGTGTATTTATACAGGTAATCATTGTTCCTGTTCCGGTGGTAAACACCGGAATAGGACTCACAAATAAAACATTTTAATTTTGTATTTATTCCAATCCAATTGTGTTTTGAGAATGATATTTATTTATTTTGTATTTAAGCTTTTGGCGCTTAAACTCTCAATAATTTTTCAAATTGGATTGGTATAAATGAAAAAAAGCCTTTTGGCCAATCAGAGGGGAGAAAAATAAAGTTCCCTTTCAAGTCCTGGTTTTAAGCAGTTTCTTTTCAGGTCCGCCAGTTGATGTGTGATCATATGTTCTCATCAATCAGGTAGAGAGCGTTGTTTTCAATGCTTCGTATGTAAAGGCCTAAGCTCCGGTTTGTCCAATGAGTTCCGTGTCACATGTCTCGGATTGACCAATCTCTCTGTGAGCGACATTTTACTATGTTCCATTGATAGCCAGTGTTTTGGATTCTCTAGGGAGAAAATGTCGCTCACAGAGAGATACTGCACATTAATCCAATTTGAAAAATTATTGAGAGTTTAAGCGCCAAAAGCTTAAATACAAAATAAATAAATATCATTCTCAAAACACAATTGGATTGGAATAAATACAAAATTAAAATGTTTTATTTGTGAGTCCTATTCCGGTGTTTACCACCGGAACAGGAACAATGATTACCTGTATAAATACACCTGTTAACACTCCAAAGGCAGCACTTCCAATTGTTTTTACTGCTCTTGAAAAAGACGACACTGTCGTTGAAACGCGTAGAGCCAAGATAAATAAGAGCATTTTATTATGTTTTAATAAATATTTGTTTTTTACCACAACAAGTATTTTTGCTGCCTTTTTGGAAGTAATTTCAAACTACACAATACGTTCTGAGGAGCCGGATTCCGAAATTTATCGGAGTGAGTATATTGCACTTTTTATCAAGCAAAAGATTCAATTACCTGCAGTGCAATTTTCATTATCCACAGACACAAACACAGTGTGGAAATTGGGAAAGTTGAGACAGAAAAACCTTTCGAAGAAGCTGAACTCTGAATTTTTCGGAGTGAGTATACTGCACATTAATTTGTTGTTAACTTCTGCAAATCACAAGCCAAGTTTTTCTTTCTTCAGTGTGTACGTCCATATACACGAGATTCAAGATCAGCGCCTCTATATATTCGATTCACTTTCTACTCACAGTCCGGTTGGGAGAGACTGTTAGAGAGCAGCGGTCATTTGAGAGGGGAGTATTGTACTCTATTCTAGTCACCCTGTACATTGTGTTGTTTAACATCTGACATATTTGTATAGTTTTAGATTATTTTTCCCTTTAAGGATCAACCAGATAAACTAGAGCTTCCAATCAATAAAATGAAGAATGAGGACAAAGAATCGTGCAATGACATGTCTTTTATTAGTATGTAAGAAAACATCAACAACGTTTATAAATAATCTTGTAAAAATAAGGAATATTTGAGCCATATGACAAGGTAACAGAGTGCATCACAGTCCATGAAGAGAGTTGCCAAGGGCCAGCATAGCCCCATTGGAGACATATGACAAGGTGACACAGTGCATCACAGTCCATGAAGAGAGTTGCCAAGGGCCAGCATAGCCCCATTGGAGACATATGACAAGGTAACACAGTGCATCACAGTCCATGAAGAGAGTTGCCAAGGGCCAGCATAGCCCCATTGGAGACATATGACAAGGTAACAGAGTGCATCACAGTCCATGAAGAGAGTTGCCAAGGGCCAGCATAGCCCCATTGGAGACATATGACAAGGTAACAGAGTGCATCACAGTCCATGAAGAGAGTTGCCAAGGGCCAGCATAGCCCCATTGGAGACATATGACAAGGTAACAGAGTGCATCACAGTCCATGAAGAGAGTTGCCAAGGGCCAGCATAGCCCCATTGGAGACATATGACAAGGTAACAGAGTGCATCACAGTCCATGAAGAGAGTTGCCAAGGGCCAGCATAGCCCCATTGGAGACATATGACAAGGTAACAGAGTGCATCACAGTCCATGAAGAGAGTTGCCAAGGGCCAGCATAGCCCCATTGGAGACATATGACAAGGTAACAGAGTGCATCACAGTCCATGAAGAGAGTTGCCAAGGGCCAGCATAGCCCCATTGGAGACATATGACAAGGTAACAGAGTGCATCACAGTCCATGAAGAGAGTTGCCAAGGGCCAGCATAGCCCCATTGGAGACATATGACAAGGTAACACAGTGCATCACAGTCCATGAAGAGAGTTGCCAAGGGCCAGCATAGCCCCATTGGAGACATATGACAAGGTAACACAGTGCATCACAGTCCATGAAGAGAGTTGCCAAGGGCCAGCATAGCCCCATTGGAGACATATGACAAGGTAACAGAGTGCATCACAGTCCATGAAGAGAGTTGCCAAGGGCCAGCATAGCCCCATTGGAGACATATGACAAGGTAACACAGTGTATCACAGTCCATGAAGAGAGTTGCCAAGGGCCAGCATAGCCCCATTGGAGACATATGACAAGGTAACAGAGTGCATCACAGTCCATGAAGAGAGTTGCCAAGGGCCAGCATAGCCCCATTGGAGACATATGACAAGGTAACACAGTGCATCACAGTCCATGAAGAGAGTTGCCAAGGGCCAGCATAGCCCCATTGGAGACATATGACAAGGTAACAGAGTGCATCACAGTCCATGAAGAGAGTTGCCAAGGGCCAGCATAGCCCCATTGGAGACATATGACAAGGTAACACAGTGCATCACAGTCCATGAAGAGAGTTGCCAAGGGCCAGCATAGCCCCATTGGAGACATATGACAAGGTAACACAGTGCATCACAGTCCATGAAGAGAGTTGCCAAGGGCCAGCATAGCCCCATTGGAGACATATGACAAGGTAACAGAGTGCATCACAGTCCATGAAGAGAGTTGCCAAGGGACAGCATAGCCCCATTGGAGACATATGACAAGGTAACAGAGTGCATCACAGTCCATGAAGAGAGTTGCCAAGGGCCAGCATAGCCCCATTGGAGACATATGACAAGGTAACAGAGTGCATCACAGTCCATGAAGAGAGTTGCCAAGGGCCAGCATAGCCCCATTGGAGACATATGACAAGGTAACAGAGTGCATCACAGTCCATGAAGAGAGTTGCCAAGGGCCAGCATAGCCCCATTGGAGACATATGACAAGGTAACAGAGTGCATCACAGTCCATGAAGAGAGTTGCCAAGGGCCAGCATAGCCCCATTGGAGACATATGACAAGGTAACAGAGTGCATCACAGTCCATGAAGAGAGTTGCCAAGGGCCAGCATAGCCCCATTGGAGACATATGACAAGGTAACAGAGTGCATCACAGTCCATGAAGAGAGTTGCCAAGGGCCAGCATAGCCCCATTGGAGACATATGACAAGGTAACACAGTGCATCACAGTCCATGAAGAGAGTTGCCAAGGGCCAGCATAGCCCCATTGGAGACATATGACAAGGTAACACAGTTAATCACAGTCCATGAAGAGAGTTGCCAAGGGCCAGCATAGCCCCATTGGAGACATATGACAAGGTAACAGAGTGCATCACAGTCCATGAAGAGAGTTGCCAAGGGCCAGCATAGCCCCATTGGAGACATATGACAAGGTAACACAGTGTATCACAGTCCATGAAGAGAGTTGCCAAGGGCCAGCATAGCCCCATTGGAGACATATGACAAGGTAACAGAGTGCATCACAGTCCATGAAGAGAGTTGCCAAGGGCCAGCATAGCCCCATTGGAGACATATGACAAGGTAACAGAGTGCATCACAGTCCATGAAGAGAGTTGCCAAGGGCCAGCATAGCCCCATTGGAGACATATGACAAGGTAACAGAGTGCATCACAGTCCATGAAGAGAGTTGCCAAGGGCCAGCATAGCCCCATTGGAGACATATGACAAGGTAACAGAGTGCATCACAGTCCATGAAGAGAGTTGCCAAGGGCCAGCATAGCCCCATTGGAGACATATGACAAGGTAACAGAGTGCATCACAGTCCATGAAGAGAGTTGCCAAGGGCCAGCATAGCCCCATTGGAGACATATGACAAGGTAACAGAGTGCATCACAGTCCATGAAGAGAGTTGCCAAGGGCCAGCATAGCCCCATTGGAGACATATGACAAGGTAACACAGTTAATCACAGTCCATGAAGAGAGTTGCCAAGGGCCAGCATAGCCCCATTGGAGACATATGACAAGGTAACAGAGTGCATCACAGTCCATGAAGAGAGTTGCCAAGGGCCAGCATAGCCCCATTGGAGACATATGACAAGGTAACACAGTGTATCACAGTCCATGAAGAGAGTTGCCAAGGGCCAGCATAGCCCCATTGGAGACATATGACAAGGTAACAGAGTGCATCACAGTCCATGAAGAGAGTTGCCAAGGGCCAGCATAGCCCCATTGGAGACATATGACAAGGTAACAGAGTGCATCACAGTCCATGAAGAGAGTTGCCAAGGGCCAGCATAGCCCCATTGGAGACATATGACAAGGTAACAGAGTGCATCACAGTCCATGAAGAGAGTTGCCAAGCGCCAGCATAGCCCCATTGGAGACATATGACAAGGTAACACAGTGCATCACAGTCCATGAAGAGAGTTGCCAAGGGCCAGCATAGCCCCATTGGAGACATATGACAAGGTAACACAGTGCATCACAGTCCATGAAGAGAGTTGCCAAGGGCCAGCATAGCCCCATTGGAGACATATGACAAGGTAACAGAGTGCATCACAGTCCATGAAGAGAGTTGCCAAGGGCCAGCATAGCCCCATTGGAGACATATGACAAGGTAACAGAGTGCATCACAGTCCATGAAGAGAGTTGCCAAGGGCCAGCATAGCCCCATTGGAGACATATGACAAGGTAACAGAGTGCATCACAGTCCATGAAGAGTGTTGCCAAGGGCCAGCATAGCCCCATTGGAGACATATGACAAGGTAACAGAGTGCATCACAGTCCATGAAGAGAGTTGCCAAGGGCCAGCATAGCCCCATTGGAGACATATGACAAGGTAACAGAGTGCATCACAGTCCATGAAGAGAGTTGCCAAGGGCCAGCATAGCCCCATTG